>NC_134498.1:18145094-18354190 GCF_040206685.1 Ascaphus truei
CCTCCTCCACCCCCTTGCCCCCCTCCACCACCCCCTCCTCCCCTTCCCGCCGCCCCTTCGCCTTCCTGCCCGCCTTACCGCCTCCCCACCCCCCGCCTCTGCCTTTCACCCGCCCTTACTCCGGCCGCCTCTGCCTTTCACCCACCGCCTCACAGCCGCTGCACGCACTCAACAGACACCCGCCACACTCGACACATACCTGCCGCCACACACACCTGCTGCCTCCCGCCCCTACGCACCGACATCACTGTCCCACCGCCTCACACCCTAGCAGGACCCCCACGCACAGACAGCACTCACAACCCACGCGCCACCCGCCGCCTCACACCCTAGCAGGACCCCCACTCACAGACAGCACTCACAACCCACGCGCCACCCGCCGCCTCACACCCTAGCAGGGACCCACACTCACAGACAGCACTCACAACCCACGCCCACCCGCCGCCTCACACCCTAGCAGGACCCCCCACTCGCAGACAGCACTCACAACCCACGCGCCACCCGCCGCCTCACACCCTAGCAGGACACACGCCTCACATTTTTACATCACTTATGGCACCAAAATATACATTGTACTGTGGTGTGGTTACAATAAACCATTTTTATACAACATCGTATTACATTTTCTTCCATCTTTCTTTTCAATATTATTATCCAACCTTTACAACAAATACTCACCTATTGTTCCACAATTTATAAATAATACTACCTATTACGCATTTACATCCCGGGCAACCGCCGGGTCTCTCAGCTAGTATATATATATACAAGATACAATCAGCGCAACTCTCAACAAATTGTTAATGCAGTAAAAATAAAAACCACACAGTCAAATCAGTCAAAAACGAGAGGTATTAACCCTTAAAATCGACTGACCCTACTGACTGCTGCCACTTAGGTCCACGGCTCCACAATTGCCACCTGGAAATTGTATAGGAAAGAATGACCCAGGCGCAAATAAGCAGGGAAAGAGAAAAAAATAAGAAAAGAAAAGAAAAAAAGAAGAAAAGAAAAAGAGGATCATCATAAGGCAGTATATCTAAGCAATTCAGGTGATTAATTGGTAAGATATGCACTTACACTTAGTATAGCAATTGCTGTTGGGACTCCATGTAAACAACGATCCTAAAGAAACAAAGATCACGGACAGAAACAGACAAGTTTCGGAAGCAGAGTTCCTGAATCCCTGAGTGGATTAAATGCTGTTATTTGCTATACTAAGTGTAAGTGCATATCTTACCAATTAATCACCTGAATTGCTTAGATATACTGCCCTATGATGTTCCTCTTTTTCTTTTTTCTCTTTCCCTGCTTATTTATGCCTAGGTCATTCTTTCCTATATATATATATATATATATATATATATTATATATATATATATATATATATATATATATATATATATATATATAATATATATATACATATATACATATATACATATATACATACATACATACATACATACATACATACATTCATACATACATACATAAAGTCTATCGGCTCTCACTAATTATCTGAGAGTTTTCCCAATTTGAAATCAATCTCATTGATTTTTTGCATCAGGGTCTCATAGATTTCAGGGGAGTCCCACAAGTAAAGATCAGAACATTTCCATTACCATGCTATTTTTTGGATCATGACCACCAAATGTCATTGACTTTAGTCCTTGGAGGTTAACATGTCTGTATAAGAGTAGAGGGAGACAGCTATATTTTAGAAAGTATTAACACAATATTAGGTTGAACTTGATGGACACGTCTTTTTTCAACCTCATCTACTATGTAGCTATGTAACATTAAAAACTGCAGTCTTCACTTTCTACATAATAGTAGGCAAGAGCAGCTTTCACTGCACAGAATTTGTAGCATCTGTTCTATACATTTGTGTACTGCTTCCATCTACAGTTTTAATATGTCATATCGCAGTACTAAATTCATAATCTACTTAAAAACAAATGTAAAACTGTTTTGGTACTGAAATATATTCACATACGGATGCATACAGTATGGCACAAGACAAAACTTCTGGAAAAAAATGTCTATGGGATGTAGTAACCTATGCAGTCACTGCAGCCAATACCACTCTTGCTTATGGTAAAATTATTTCATAAAAGGTGGAGTCCCATAAAAAAAGACTTGAAAGTGAGCATAACCGTATTTTTTTTTCTTTCTTTCTTATTTTATTCTTGAGGTTTTTTTATTTAATTTTAAAAGGCCCAAAGCCTGGAGTATATAGTTTAGATGGAGCTGGAGCTTGCTGGGTTATTGCAACTGTTGTTGTTTGGGGTTTTGGCCCCACCTCCCCAGGGTTTAAAGCTCGCCCCGCCCCACTTTCCGATTAGCAGTTTTTATCATGTTCCTTTGTATCATAGACCCAGTATGGTTTTTCTCCCTCCAGCAAAAAAGAGAGGTTCATGAGGATTTTACCAGGTAGTGTTAGGACCTGCAAATTGGTCATGCCTTGATGTTGGCTGTGTAACGCATAGCTCACCACAAACAAAGCACGATCGCGGTGCTGAGGCAGGGAATTGAGTAACGCTGACCCACAGACACGTGGGCGCGCCTAGAATATAGAGTAGTCATTCAGGCCAGGTCAGGATTGGAGATGTGAGATTTCAGGAGAGGAGAGTTGCGGATTGTCGAGGTGCGTAGCCAGGTTCAGGGTTGGGGAGTAGCGGATCATCGGGGTACATAGCCAGGTTCAGGATAGGAGACTGGAGAATGGTCAACACAATCCGGATCAGGAGTAAAGAGAAGCAAAGTCCAAGTAACTAGCAGGGTTCAGGCAACAAAGTGTTAATCAGGCAGACAAGGCAAGGTTTCAGGTACAGAATGCAGCAAGGCACGGCGTCACACTGACTATGCTCAGCAAAGGTAAGCTGCAAGTGAAGAGTATATAAAGGAGGCTCCAATAGCCAGCAGGGGTGGAACCAGGAAGTGGAACCTAATAGGCTGCTGGTGCACACAGGTGTGCCCTATGATGCAGCCTGATAAGGTAGGAGGTTGCTTGCAGCCCGCGCGTGTCACAGAGGTCAGAGGCAGGGCTTTGAGCGTGTGATACTCCCACGCCGATTCTGCGAGACGTCTGAGTGGGGGCGTGGCCCGGAGCGCGCATCACTGCCACGCTGGTACTGTTGATCAACATAGCGGGGACAGGACTTACCGCGCGTGTCAGCGGGGAGGCTGGATGATCGCCCGCGTCATACAACCAGGCGGGGGCGGGGCAAGGGTCCGCAGATGCCGGAACAGACTGCACAAGGTCCACGTGCATCACAGGACCAGAGGAATGCGCATCTTGTGTGTCTGTCACCAGAGGACCAGTGAGGCGAGGAGACGGTCCTTGGCCACCAGGATGGCGAATTCTCACAGGCTGCAGGCTTATAACGCTTTGGCCAAAGGATTTAACTAAATGACCCTTACTCATGAGCAGATTAGCACTGAAGTATTGTACTATATGTATATGTACTATACTGCCGTCCAATATTTTTTGAACACTTATTATTCTTCACCAACACAGAACACTTTTATTATAGAGTCTATTTTATTTTTACTAACAAATAATAATTTTTTGTTTGACAAAGTTTATTATCTACAACAGGTAAGTGAAGAGGAGGGGGGAGATGTTGGAGCACTGCAGTAAAAAATACCAGGCTGGCGGCGGCGTGCAACAAAAAAAAAAAAAAAAAAACTTTAATGCGGCATAAAAGCCCTGATTAAAATGACAGAACAATTCTCTGACGCGTTTCGTCTAAGCGACTTTTTCAACTCTTTGAAAAAGTCGCTTAGACGAAACGCGTCAGAGAATTGTTCTGTCATTTTAATCAGGGCTTTTATGCCACATTAAAGTTATTTTGTTGCACGCTGCCGCCAGCCTGGTATTTTTTACTGCAGTGCTCCAACATCTCCCCCCTCCTCTTCACTTACCTGGTCTTCCATTGCTGGGACGGATGCACGCCAAAGAGAACAGTGGTGAGGTTTCTTTCTTCCCCGAACGAACAGCTCAACAGGCACAGGCTGAGACAGCCCCGTGAGTCTCTGCACTCCCTGCTCAAGGACCCGCTGGAAACACGTGACCCGCCAGAGAAGGAACCGCCGGATGGGACAAGCATTCCGGTCAGGTTAGAGGTCTCTCTTTCCCCACAGCGGTTTACTCTATGTGCCTGAGCTTTACATTATATATATCTGTCTATACGAATTGATGCATTTAATGGGGGAACCTTCACACTGCTCATGAATCATTAATAACCACTGATCCCTTGAAGACTGTGATAACGGTCTTCAGCAAACATCAATTTGAAGCACCCTTTTAGGGTTTATTCCCTTACCAACCTATATTATCTACAACAGCAGGGGATGGCTATGGGCACGTCATTTGCCCCTTCATACGCAAACCTCTTTATGGGCTTTTGGGAGCGCACATTTATTTATGGTGACACTAACCCTCACAGGCACAATATAAAATTTTATAGGAGATTTATTGATGACCTCATTATTATTTGGGATGGTGAAACACAGTCCTTGGGGAGATTCGTGGAGTCTTTGAATATAAATGATGTTAATCTACATTTTACTTATAAAACACATATGCAACATATTGAATATTTGGATGTCCTCTTGTTAATAGATATGGATAATAAAATCCAAAGTGACATTTTTCCTAAAGAAAATTCAAGAAATGCACTCCTAAGAGCTACTAGTTGTCACCCAATTTCTACGATTAAAAGCATTCCAAAGGCACAATTCCTACAAATGAAGAGAATTTGTTCAACTACAGATATGTTTGTTGAACAATCAAAAGATCTGGCCCACAGGTTCAGAGAAAGGGGTTATAAATGTACTGATATCCAGAAAGCGTTTAATGAGGCATTTGTCATACCACGATCTAAACTATTGAAACGAACGAAGCCATCAGTTAAATCTAAAGACAAATTCACAGATAATCCCTTGTTTATTAACCAATATAGTCGTCATGCAAATGATATTATATCAATAATCCTAAAACATTGGCATGTTTTGGATTTGGATCAAAGCTTAAAACCCTTTGTAAAAAATCCACACAAATTTACCTTCAGGAGAGCCAATACCCTCTCCACCTACCTCTCACCAAGTCTTTATGAAACTCCGAAAAAGATAACTAAAGGTTTTTCTCCTTTAAAAGGCTTCTACAAATGCGGCTATTGTAGTGTTTGCAAGCATGCAAGGTCTATTAAAACTATTTCATTTAGAGTAACGAAAGAAAGGTATACTATAAACAAATGTATTACATGTAACACAGATTACGTTGTTTATGCCCTTTATTGTGGTTGTGGAAAATGCTACGTAGGGCGTACAATCCGGCCCTTAAAAATCAGAGTTATGGAACATTTAAGATCTATAAAAAAGAAAGATTCAAACTTACCTGTTTCGAGACATTTTTCTAATTATCCTGATGGCGAAATTGAACATTTTCAATATTGTGGACTTGAACACATTGTCCGACCAATAAGAGGGGGTGATAGACAGAACATTCTAAATAAACGTGAAATGTTCTGGATATTTACCCTCAACACATTGGTACCTTCTGGAATGAATACAGAATGGGAGCTTAAACATTTCCTTATCAATTAACACCTATTGATATATTTTTTACATGTAGGATTTATTTCTATGCATGCATTTGGATATGTATATCCTCCCATTATATCTGTATTCGTCCTATACACGATGTATTATATTTGTCATATGGAGTACTAATATTATGTATCGTACATATAAATTCTTCCCTCTTGATACATAGCGTTGGTTGCACATACTCTCCTTGATTAAGAGAGGTCTGCTATAAAAACAAATAACATTATACTGATCTATAGATCTCCTGGAGTAACTTGATCACAGATATAGCAGTTGATATCTTAGTGTGGATTCTTATGTCTAATCCAATATTGGTGCTTTTTACTGTAAGGTTACATCTACCCTCGGGTAAATCCCTCTTCTTATTAAACAACTGTATGTGGATATAGATCATTTATATGTCCACATACATATGCCCCAAAAATATATGCTCTTTGTCTGATTTGGTATATACACACTACATTCCGATATATCCCTTACACGTGTTTAAATTCTTTATCAATCTAGGATTGGTACAATATACATTCATAACTTTAGCCTGAATGTTGTTTAACAAGTTGTATACATAGGAATATTGAGGATATAACACTTGTGACAATCATTTTCTTCCATAAATTGTTTTTAAACATTTTAATTTGTTGTTTTTTGATATGTTATAGTTTCATTTTGATTTTTCTTAATTTTTTTATTTGTCAATGTTTATTTCTATATTATTTCTATATTTTTCTTTTCTAAATGTGTCTGTTTCAGACATTTTATGATTAGATATATGTGGGTTGATTTATTATTTATGTCTGTCCTTATATGTTCGAGTTGATTTATCATATGTTTAGCAGGTTCCGGCATCACTGTAGACACCCTGGTAGTCTTGGTTACCCACCTTATTGTCACAGAGAGGACCTCACACTTTTGATCCCGCGAGATGGTCTTTGAGTGACGTATGGGTGCGGATTACACAGCTTCAGTGCTACTTATGCCGGTCCCTTTAGAGAGGATATTACTCTTTGACAAAGTGCCGGTAGGGCACGAAACGCGTTAGAGTGATCCTCCACGAGGAATTTGTTACTATTTTTGTACTGTATGTCCAGATGACTGAATAAAGCTACGTTTTAGTGACCCAGCAGTTTCCGCTACTTTTTCGGCAGATTCACGTAAGCTGTGCATGCCGCTTCCTCCCAGTTGGGAGTTTCCTATATCAATACCCTTATTGTGCCGTCGCACGCCAATCCGGATGTCTACAATCAAGTCTGAGTGAGTACCTTGATTACTCTTGTTTATCCAATGTGGGATCCAACTCCAGGGTATTGTTGATTACACAATTGGGGGTCAGGTGGATCTATCATATGGTCATTCCGGACATCCCCTTTATCTTTTGGATACTTACCCGTTATAGGAGTGAACACAGGATCATGGTATGGATTGCTATATTGTGGACTTGATGATGTAACACTTTATTGATTGCTGCTGTAGTGTATTCCACTTCCTTGGAGCTCTACTATAGGGAGAACTTTCTTCCTTTTTACGTGTATATACTATATGTTGTGTCACTTTGTATGTTGCGCTGGGCCTTTCTGTTTTTAATTGTTTACATGGCAACCGCTGTGGTTTGTGAAAGCGTTGAAATAAAATCAATGAGTCAAGGATTCAAAGTAACAATGTGAGTTTATCTGTACCAAGGCACAATTGGGAGAAAATAATTCAAAAAGAACTCAAGCCTCTGAAAACATATTGCTTGGTATCACATTTTTATACATTTCAAAATGAGTAATACGCCCTTTAAGGGGACTGGCTTAGAGATAAAAAATATATGATGACTTATACAAAAAGACATATTGATACCTAAATATGCTGCATACGCTATAGTCTTATCCTATAATTTACCATAATGTGGGCCTCTTAACCTTGTGACATAAGGGAGTTACTCTGTCCAGCCCTGTGTGTTACTGTATCTGTCAGATAACAGAACCTAAGGTCAGCAGAATTATCTAAGGCAGGAAAAACCTCTTACAATTGCATTTTCAATTCTTGCATGCCTCGTAGCAATTACACAAGGGCTATAGTTACATCCAGGAGCGATACTTTTCAGAATCAAACATTAAAGTTCATACACAAATAAACGGATACGCATTCATACAAGCAAACACTCAAAATGGCGGTTAGGCCAAAATGGAGGTGATGATTAGCCACACACATTATCTCAATCTTCACAGGTTTATTTTAGCTTGCTCCACCTGACCAGGAAGTGCGGAGCTGTCTATTATGTAGACTCCAGTCAGAGAAACAAACTTATCCTAGCAGTAAGGGCTCTTTGAAGTAGAGATGTTCACATGGCATATAAGGATAAGGGGAGGGAGATGGGTGCTCCAAAGTCAGTGGAAATTCCAGAATATCCAAAATATAAATCTTCAGTAATGAACAGGACTGGTAAACGGACTCAAACATGGAGTGGGTGAACTAAGAGACGTGATATGTGAGTGACCCATAAACACATAAGTCTCCTGAAGGGGACCAGCCAAAGCACCTACAAGGTACTCTAGTGGCCCCTCATTGGAGACAAACAGTGTTAAAATCGTACTCAACTATAATAATCACACATTAATAATAAACTCTTACCCACTCCATGTGTTGAATAGAATCCATTGTAGTCCTTTCCCAGGGGCGTGCAGATCCATTAGTAACAGTCCAATCAGAAGAAGAGCAAAAAAGTGCACTGCCAGGGAGCTAGGTGGTGTTAAATAAAAGGTCTATTTATTCAGTATAACTTCGCAACAAACAACATAACTCCCAGGGGGTGAACTAGTACCTCCTACACGTTTCGGACCATGGGGGTCCTTTATTAAGGAGAGTGGGTTTAATGGCTTTGCATCTCATCCCAGCCTCTGTCTAAAAGCTGTGTTTAAAACAGCATGCATTGGCTTGAGGATTTGTTTGTGTAATACGAGCTTGAGACAAAAGGTGGCACTGAGTGCTCATTTGCATGTCATTTCCCAGAATCCCTTGCTGCAGTGGAAGTGCTGTAAGATGGGCGATAATGGGGAAAGACAGGGTTGCAGACCTGTCTAAGACATGCAAGTGAACATACAGTAATATTTACAGTGTATATATATATATATATATATATATATATATATATATATATAGCACAACAGAAAGAAAAAACGGCGCCAACCTAAACCATTATATGAATAGCCAAATCAACATGAAGAAAAAAACCTATACTGTACAAAAATGGGGAAAGATAGTATACATGCACAATACAAAAAAATATATAAAAAATAAAAATAAAATTATCAGATGTAAAGTCCAGAAAAAAATATATATAAAAAATGTATACAAATCCTAAAAAATGCTCCAATTGCTATCCAAAAGAGTATCTGCAGCCCGAATGAAGGGAACACCACTTCCTTGAAGATATCTATAGAAACACAGAAAAGACAGGCGCACTCATAGCGTAAAAAGGTATAACAATATTTATGGAGTAAAGGATTTAAAATGCACACTCACAAACATAGCTTAATAAAAAGCAATTTTGAGTATAACTCAGCCAGTCCGACACAGGAACCTGGTACCAGATGACTTCAGTGTCCGGTGTAGATTCACTGCAGCAGCCTCTATGGACGCGTCCGCAGCCCGGAGAACACGAGGGACGCCCCCTTCCTCTCAATCCGGCGTCACACAGTGAGATCTCAGCCCCAGGTATCGCGAGAACTCAGTGACATCAGTGGATATAGCCGGAACAAGTTCACATACGTGTATTCAGTGGATATAGCCGGAACAAGTTCACATACGTGTATTCATTGGATACAGCCGGAACAAGTTCACATACGTGTATTCAGTGGACGGCTGAGATAATTGTTTCCAAAGAAACAACAAATGCTATAGCTGGCTTGTGAGTGAATAATTATTAAAAATGGAACAATACACCTTCACCAAAACACTCTCTACGCGTTTCGTCTCAAAAGAGACTTCATCAGGAGTAAACAGTACAGGTGAGGAACATAGTATTATAGTTAGATGAACCAATCAGAACATAGAAGACTACTAATTGCTAATCAGATACACATGGTCAATACCATTATCAAATTAACCCCCATATGTTACAAAACACATACGGGCCAAATAGACCAATAGTACTAGAGAAAGTGACCAAATAGGCAGATACAAATAATAACATACAATTTAACAAATAAATAAAAATGCATATAAGTACTAAAGCAAGATCTAATATAGCATAATAATATATTATAGCATCATTGGCTTAGTATTGCACTAATGTAATAAACAGATGTTAGTAGAGAAATATCAAAACTGCACATAATTGGGGTCAATAAATCTCCACTGGATAGTACATATAAAGAGATAATGACTAAAAGATTCAGAGAGATTAGAGTATAAGAGGGGGGAGGGAAAAAAGGGAGGGGAGGGAAAAAAAGGGGAAAAAAGGGGAATGGGGGGGGGGAAATAAAAAAAATGAAACCAAATATTTGAACAATAGCATAGAGAAGGATTTTGCATCAATGGTGGTCACTCAAGCAAAGCTGGTCCCTTTATGACAGTGGTTTAGATATGCAACTAATAACAAAACAAACAAATTTTATATATGGCTGTACCAGCTTTGCTTGCGTGACCACCATTGATCCAAAATCCTTCTCCATGCTATTGTTCAAATATTTGGTTTCACTCTATTTTATTTCCCCCCCCCAATACCCCCCTTTTTTCCCTCCCCTCCCTTTTTTTCCCTCCCCCCTCTTGTACTCTGATCTCTCTGAATCTTTTAGTCATTATCTCTTTATATGTACTATCCAGTGGAGATTTATTGACCCCAATTATGTGGAGTTTTGATATTTCTCTACTAACATCTGTTTATTACATTAGTACAATACTAAGCCAATGATGCTATAATATATTATTATGCTATATTAGATCTTGCTTTAGTACTTATATGCATTTTTATTTATTTGTTAAATTGTATGTTATTATTTGTATCTGCCTATTTGGTCACTTTCTCTAGTACTATTGGTCTTTTTGGCCCGTATGTGTTTTGTAACATATGGGGGTTAATTTGATAATGGTATTGACCATGTGTATCTGATTAGCAATTAGTAGTCTTCTATGTTCTGATTGGTTCATCTAACTATAAATACTATGTTCCTCACCTGTACTGTTTACTCCTGATGAAGTCTCTTTTGAGACGAAACGCGTAGAGTGTTTGGTGGAGGTGTATTGTTCCATTTTTAATAATTATTCACTCACAAGCCAGCTAAAGCATTTGTTGTTTCTTTGGAAACAATTATCTCAGCCGTCCACTGAATACATGTATGTGAACTTGTTCCGGCTGTATCCACTGACGTCACTGAGTTCTCGCGATACCTGGAGCTGAAAACTCACTGTGTGACGCCGGATTGAGAGGAAGGGGCGTCCCTCGTGTTCTCCGGGCTGCGGAGGCATCCATAGAGGCTGCTGCAGTGAATCTACACCGGACACTGAAGTCATCTGGTACCAGGTTCCTGTGTCGGGCTGGCTGAGTTATACTCAAAATTGCTTTTTATTAAGCTATGTTTGTGAGTGTGCATTTTAAATCCTTTACTCCATAAATATTGTTATACCTTTTTACGCTATGAGTGCGCCTGTTTTTTCTGTGTTTATATATATATATATATATATATGTAGAGGTATCAGTACCGTGTTAGCCGAGCTTCAATAATCAAAAAATAAATAAATGATACCGTTCTATGGCTAACGAAATGCTTTTATTTGTGCGAGCTTTCGAGATACACTGATCTCTTTTTCCGGCGATGTTACAATGAATGAAGCAAAAGGTATACTTAAAAACAGTGTCTCTTGGAATGTTATCTGTGCTGTTTCTTCCCCCGGTGTGGATTTGTTTTATGGCTAGAGGTGTCAAAAGGTTACTGAAAGCAAGTGAAGAAAGAGTGTGTATGTGTATCAGTGTGAATAAAAATGAATGGAGAGCCCCCAGTATATACAGTGCTTTACACAAAGTGTGTGTGGAGTGGGAGTGGATATAAATGGTGTGGGTGGGTGTGGAAATGTGAGAGTTTGTAGCACAACTAAAAGTGTGTGTGGATCCTTAGTGGTCCCTATTGGTGTATAGGGATGGAAAAACAAGGAGTATTAGTATGTGTGAGAGACAGCTGTGTGTGCATACATATAGCACAGTATGTACAGACATGGCCTTTAGCGCTCATGGGACGAGAGTTCACTAGTGTCAGTAATGACTCATAAAATTTCGATCTCTGTTTAGGCCACTGCTAAGTGTCCCGAACAGTTGCATAAATTTGTATTCATGCAACCGTCTCTCTTTCGGTGTTTTAAGATTACCTTTGAGTATGGCAACCCTCAGATCGTTCATCTTATGGCCAGAGTCAGAGAAATGTTCGCCAACAGGACTGTCTCTTGTACCGCGTGTGATGCTGTGGCGATGCAGGTTCATTCTCTTGTTTAGCCCCTGCCCTGTCTCACCTATGTAGTAACAGCCCCCTGGGCATTTCATGCACATGATGAGGTACACAACATTGCTGGAAGAACAGGTGAACCTTCCTCTGATTTTGTATTCCCGATTCCTGTGTAGTATTTGTATTGTGTCCGCTGTGTAGAGAATTGCGCAGGTTTTGCATCTTGGGTCCTGGCATGGTTTTGTCCCGCATTCAGTTCGACTGCTGAATACTTTACTCCTCACCATAATATTCTTGAGATTATGGGGTTGTCTGTCTGATAATAAGGGACCTTCAGGGAAGACCTGTTGCAGTCTTGTATCTTCCTGGAGGATGGGTTGTAGTTTCCTGGCGATCTTGCGTAGGGCTCCTAGGTGCGGGTTATATGTGACCACCAAAGGTACCCTGTCGCTTGTCTCCTTCTGTTTGTATTCAAGGAGATCACTTCTTGGTATTCTGGTGGCTTTGTGAATTTGCTGGTCTACAATTCTGTGGTTATATCCACGGTTTATAAAGTCTGATCTCAAGGCTTTAATCCGCTGGTCTCTGTCTGCTGTGTCGGAGCATATCCGGTTGTATCGTATGGCTTGAATGTAGATGGTTGCATGTTTGGTGTGTGTCGGGTGGAAGCTGATACACATACACACTCTTTCTTCACTTGCTTTCAGTAACCTTTTGACACCTCTAGCCATAAAACCCATCCACACCGGGGGAAGGAACAGCACAGATAACATTCCAAGAGACACTGTTTTTAAGTATACCTTTTGCTTCATTCATTGTAACATCGCCAGAAGAAGAGATCAGTGTATCTCGAAAGCTCGCACAAATAAAAGCATTTCGTTAGCCACAGAACGGTATCATCTATTTATTTTTTGATTATATATATATATATATATATATATATATATATATATATATATATATATAAAACAACAATACAAACTGCCTGCAACAGACTAAGCAAATAATGAGTACTTAAATTAGTAATATAATAACCACTAACGGTGCTAGGGACTAGAAGTAATATAACAATTAAAACAATGAATGTAAGGGTTTGTTTTAATATTTTTTGAATTGTATGCTTGATTATTTGTGCTGTTAAATAAATCATAATTTTCTTTGATATTTGTTCTGAGTATACTTGAGTGCTGAGTTGAGACGCTTTTCTTTTTCTTTTCATTGTTATATATATATATATATATATATATATATATATATATATATATATATATATATATAAATGTAAATACAACTGTATGCTCATCTGCATGTCTTAGGCAGGTCTGCAACCCCGCCTTTCACCATTATCACCCAGCACACAGCACTTCCACTGCAGCAAGGGATTATATATATATATATATATATATATATATATATATATATATATATATATATATATAGTGTTTTTAATTGTATGTTATTTTTCACCTTGTTTTTCATTGCTGTCATGGTTCATGTTCATTAAACATTTTTTGCTGTTATTTATCCGTATGATCAGAGTGCTTGCTTTGGGATTTCTTTGTCTTTTTTTGTGTTTATATATATATATATATATATATATATATATATGTATATATATATGTATATATATATATATATATATATATATATATATATATATATATATATATATATATATATATATATATATATAGTTTGGGATATAAAAGCGATTCACATGCCAGTGTTCTCTAGCCAACCCTGAGGAAGGTCCTTCCTGGACCGAAACGTTGGATTATTTTGTGCTGTATAACATCTGTATACAGGTTTATTCTTTGCATCTTGTCCCTGAGTGCTGTCCTTTGTTTGCTCTTGCTAGGGCTGACTTCTTTTGATTGTTTATATCTATAGGACAAGCACCACACCATTTTGTTGTATTTGGAGTGCCTGTCCTTCTCTCTGTCTCCGCCTCCCTCCCTCTACCATTGTCACGCTTGTGCTCCCCACACAAGCAAGAGAGAAAGGGAAGGGCCCGTTAGCGAGGTGGGGAGGCCACAGGGGATATGAAGGGAGTAAGTTGCCACGCAGCTGGGGATCGGCGCACATAGTCACGTGACCGCGCCATGCGCAGGATAATGCGTGACTCGTCCGGAAGTGCGGTGCCTGGCTCAGAGACAAGACTGATCCAGCTGCATGTGCGCGTTGCTCTGACAGCAGAGAAGGAGTGCGCCCGTTCTCAGGCACCAACGCGGGGGTTGTGGGAAGCCACAAGTGAGAAGCACAGGAGTCTGGAACGGGAACCAGGAACTAGGAACATGAACATGGAAGGAGCCGGGGAGGTAGAGTCCAGAACACAAGGTAACATCCACAAGGGAATTGCTTCTTGGAGGACGTCCAGCCTCCTTAAAGGCATAGTGCCAGAAACAGCAAGGTGCAGCAAAACTAAATATAACATAAGGGTTCTTAGTCTAATCCATTGGCCAAGGAATTATAAACCTGCTACCACGTCAACGTGAACCCTACTAAGCAGGTACCTACACTACCCGACAGTAAACTAACCTCAGTAGTAAATGAGTGACTGTCCCAGTCTTCCGGAATCTAAAGGAGACAGGTAAAGATCCCAAGGAGGTCCAGGCAGACACAGCAAGCGATGATAGTACAAGCAGGCACCAGGGCAGGCAGCAAATGACAAATAGCAAAGAGAAAGTCAAAGAGAGGCTTACTTCCTGTCAGGAGGAACAGGGCAGGATTTGCCAGGAAGCAAGATGGCGTTGCTTGCTTCAGAATCCTTAAAGACACAGTATCTTAACTCGCAGCTAGAGGGCGGCGATCAGAAGTAAACAGGTAAGGAAGGGACACGCCGCAGGGGGCGTGTTCCGTGCATCATAACAACCATATTGCATATAAAAATATTACTTGTAAGCACATGTGAATGTAATATTTGTATAGGCTATATATATGTAGCGCATCCCCCCACCCCCTGGGAGATATGGCGGCTACTGTGTGTGTGCGTGCATTACCTGTGGCTCACAGGAGGCCTAGCCTCTGATGCTGGGAGCCTGGGGTGTACCTGATCTAATACTTGTAGAGAAAAAGAACCCCAGCGGAGAGCACTCAACAGTGCACAAAAACAGTGAAGGAGATAGTGTAGGATGCAATGTGTATACTGAGTAAATTAAAATATCATTTATTGGAGTCTTAACTCAATTAAAAAAAAGCGGGCACTAAGTACCAGGGTGATATGTGCTAGTAGGCCAAAAAAGCGCAGCGAAAATAAAAGGCACCAGACTCGTGTGTTAAGTGTTGGCTCTACCCTTGATCATATATGCAGGGTAAAGTCAGGTGTTGTGAACAGCCACAGGTATCTGCGTAATAAGTGTATAGATAACAGATAGAGCCCCTATTTACTTAGTTACATGAACCAAGTTAGTATATACCACAGTGGGTTAGTGTAGGGATGAGCAGATCACTGCTTGAGTCCCTGAGTGGTGCTTCTTGTGTCAAGACGCCATAGTTGTATAATGTCACACACACTCGCTATAGACTCCCCCCACGTCAGTCTCCTGGGGGGGGGGGGATAGTATATATTAATGGCAGAAAAAGGATTGCTGCAGACCTGTGAATAGAAAAAATGTAGATCACAAGTAGTGTCTACTAACACTTGAAAAATTAAAAAACAACACGAGGTACTGGTAGCATAAAAATGGCAGCAACCGCGACCAAATTGTATCAAACATACACACTTCTGCTGATGCCTGGTGTGTCACAGGTCTCCGCGGTTTCTGCCTATTCAAGTCAATATCGAGCTAATGCTCACATGTAACTCTCTGTAAGAGAGTGTTACTCTGGGTCAGGACACGCTCCGATCACGAGCGTTGGTCCCGCCCCCTTGACGTGATGACGTCACTGCCGACGTACGTTTCGCTAGGCAAGAAGCTTTCCCAGCCTTGAGAAAGCTTCTTGCCTAGCGAAACGTACGTCGGCAGTGACGTCATCACGTCAAGGGGGCGGGACCAACGCTCGTGATCGGAGCATGTCCTGACCCAGAGTAACACTCTCTTACAGAGAGTTACATGTGAGCATTAGCTCGATATTGACTTGAATAGGCAGAAACCGCGGAGACCTGTGACACACCAGGCATCAGCAGAAGTGTGTATGTTTGATACAATTTGGTCGCGGTTGCTGCCATTTTTATGCTACCAGTACCTCGTGTTGTTTTTTAATTTTTCAAGTGTTAGTAGACACTACTTGTGATCTACATTTTTTCTATTCACAGGTCTGCAGCAATCCTTTTTCTGCCATTAATATATACTATCCCCCCCCCCACAGGAGACTGACGTGGGGGGAGTCTATAGCGAGTGTGTGTGACATTATACAACTATGGCGTCTTGACACAAGAAGCACCACTCAGGGACTCAAGCAGTGATCTGCTCATCCCTACACTAACCCACTGTGGTATATACTAACTTGGTTCATGTAACTAAGTAGATAGGGTCTCTATCTGTTACAGTATCTATACACTTATTACGCAGATACCTGTGGCTGTTCACAACACCTGACTTTACCCTGCATATATGATCAAGGGTAGAGCCAACACTTAACACACGAGTCTGGTGCCTTTTATTTTCGCTGCGCTTTTTTGGCCTACTAGCACATATCAACCTGGTACTTAGTGCCCGCTTTATTTTAATTGAGTTAAGACTCCAATAAATGATATTTTAATTTACTCAGTATACACATTGCATCCTACACTATCTCCTTCACTGTTTTTGTGCACTGTTGAGTGCTCTCCGCTGGGGTTCTTTTTCTCTACAAGTATTAGTTTAATATCCACCCCTGATTGTAGCACCACAGATTTATCTTCCAGCAGTTGCGAGGGTATATTCCTTTCCTTCCCCCTCCCCAGCCTTCCCCTGAGTTCGTGTACCTGATCTCTCTGGTGACAGTGCCTCCACCTGCGCGGGATCCTAACAGCTTTGGATAACCTTGTGCAGGACACTATATAAGTAATACACACTGGATATAGTATAACAAGTTTACTGAACGCATGAGAATAACAGAATCACTCAGGCCTCGCAAGGCCATAACCCCACACCATGCCTCCACACCGTGTCTACACCCCGGTGGGGTTTACCCCCAAGTACAAAGGTGCCCCATGGCACCTAACCACCCTGGGGTCCACGGAGTCAACCCACTCAAAAGTGTGTGTGACAGTGCTGCCCACACCTGCGTGTTAATGTTGGTACACTTGTAGAATGGTGGTATACCTTCAGCGTGCTCCAACACCTTGTAGCGCCAACTGAAGATAAGGGATCCGCTGATCCAGCAATGTTGTCCACTATGGTGTCTGCCTCCACGTGGGTGGTATCCAGTTGGAGTGTCCCCCCATGAAGATTGTCTCTGTGCCTTTCGGTGGTGGTCTGGTCCCAGACCACAGGCCACAACTGCTGTGCGGCGTTCTGCTGTGTCCCTGACAACGAGGATAAGTGGGGCCTCTCTAAGGTCCTGTCCCTGTAGCAGCCACAAACTATAGAGGGGAGTCAGGGCCTAGCTAGGGCCTAAGGGGGTCTCTGGCCTAGTGCAGGGGCCACTGACACCCTGCACATGCACACCCTAAACTTCTGATGTCCCAGCTCCGACTGGCGTGGTGTGCAGAGCGCCAAATGTATCTTTCTATTGACCCATAACACATGGATATCCAATGTTTCGGTCCCCAAATGGATTTCGTTCAGGGGTATATACATACATATAGCAGCAGCCTCTGTGAATCCACTACTGATATATATTCTTGTATTAACGCCCATCACTCATGGGCCTGTTGTCTTGGGTCTCTGTGTAGCTAAATGGTGTTTACTTCAGGGGACTTCTTGCTTTCCGAGATACTTGTCTCCATAAAGGGTGCTTGTATCTCTGCAGTTCAAATTTTCCAGTCACACAGGCCAATAGGAAGCTGCTAGGAATGACATCACAGCTTCCCATTGGCCCGCACAACTAGGGACATTTAACCCACCATTTCTTTACCCCCCTATAGAGGTAAGTATCCCTGGAAGCAGTGGACGCTGGAGCTGAAACATAGTTCAGCTCCGAGACCGCCTGCTTCAATCCAAGTACAAAAAAAGACGTAGTACAAGGGATTCTGCTGTATAAAGTGCCACTGTCTATAAAATTGGTTCAGAGTCAACTGATCATTCTTTTTGTTACATAATTGTATAAGATTTGACTAAAGTACAGGCAAGTATACATTGAAAATGGAAGCAGAGAGGCTGAGCTACTTACTGTATGTGTTTTAAACACACAGCAGAGTGGTATTATAATAGCTGACAAGTGTCTATTTGGGAGAAACAAGAGATACTGTAAATAGTTAATCACCATAAACACACTACATGTATATTCCATAACTGGGTGTATTAAAAGGATTATCAATGTAAAAATTACTTTATATTTAAAACCATTTCCCTTTCATTTTCGCATGTTCATCAACTGAAGTGACAGCGTGGAAATGATTTGCCAGTGGACATTTCCAGCGTGAATGGCCAGAAACTGAATGCAGATTGTCTGATGATATGTTCAGTAAGTGTTCTAATTAAACACCAAGACATAGGGAGGTGGGGGGGAGGAGGGGATAATCGGTGGTATGAGATTACACAGTGCCTTAGGAATAACAAGCTATGCCTCATGCTGTTATATTATAACACCACTACACACCCAAGGGTTTTCCTTGATTGTAGAAACATGTTTCTGATTCATGTTTTCTGTGCCTCATTAATGATTCTCAACCAATGTGCTTAAACGTTTTATTCCACCTGGTTAGTTGTTATGTTGTGTCAGATCAGCTGGAATTTGTTTCGAAGTGCAAGCTGGCTGCATTGTCTAAGCAGTAGAGACGGGCGAATCTCCCCAAATCCGTTTTCCCGGATTTTTGCTGATATTACCCCCCCCAAAATCCGTTTCATGATGTAAAATCTGCAAGCGGATCTGGGCTGTTTCAATCCGTGCGGATTAATCAAAAACCATCATTAGATACAACCCGTGGACGGATTTGTATTGTCCAATCCATGGATTCCGCAATCCGTTGGCGAATGCTAAAGAATCCGCTAATGGATTACTGAATCCATGGAGTGTATTGGTAATAATAATTTTAAAAAATCCACAAAATCACGAATTGCCCATTTTGACACTGCTACATTGAAATCAGCAGACTAAAGGGACCAGCCAATCTGCTAAAGATCCAAATTCGCAAAAAAAATATAATAATCGCCCATCTCTACTAAACAGCTTTTATTTTAGTGTTTCATTGCAAGAGTAAAACTGTTGTCTATGGGGCTGGGAAATTAGAGTTTTAAGTTCTTTCCTTACCCATACCTGCAAAATAACTCCAGAATCACAGTGTGATAAAGATCCATTCCAGACATTTTTCAGCTTTTACGCCATCATGACAATGATGAGGACACGAGACCAAATGGGAATCCAAACCCAACACTGGATCATTAGCACACTGGACTTACTGAAGTTGGCAGCTATGCTGCAACTGATCATTTAGAAACCAAAATGTTTAAAGTACAGCAGGGTCCCGGGCATACGGCGGGTTACGTTGTAAGGGCCCGCCGTATAGTGAAAATTGCCGGAAAGCGGAACCAGCGATTTTCAGCTATGCGCATGCGCAACCCGGGATTTTTCCTCTTGTGCGCATGCGCAACCCGGCATTTCCCCCCCTTGTGCGTGCGGGACCTACGTTCTGCGCGCGCAAGCTACATTCTGTGCATGCACGCCTGCGGCAAAGCCTCGGAGGAGACATGGCTGCCCCCTTCTCTGTGCCGCCGTATCAGCGGATCGCCGAAAAGCGGGGCGCCGAGAAGCGGGGCCCTGCTGTAGTCGATTTTTGCTAGAGATGTGCCAAACTTTCTCCCAAGGTACGAAAGAAAATGTGACTTTGTCAGAGTTCGGAATGCATTAAGTTAACATGCGTGGCAATTTCACTGAAGATGCCGGTGACAGGGTAGAACCCCTGTCTAAAATGGCTTCAATAGAAAGACTGTATTGGTCTGAGGAATCCGGCAGGGAGCTGGTTAGTTGCAAATACAGACAATTAACCAGTCTCCTCCAGGCTTATCAAACATGTAAAACTGCAGGAGATCTCTTGAACATAGAGGAACTGTGTTGCTAGCAAGAGAATCACAGGAACAGTTGTCTTGAGCACAGAAGGACTGTGCTGCCAGCAAGACAATCAGAAACCAGACCCTCTACATCCAGGGCGCAGCCGACCCTGGAATTCGCCCGAGGGTGGTCCCCCATTGGGCCCAACCCAGAGACTGACATAAAGAGTCCCTACTTACAGGTACCACTTTAGACTTTTGGGTCATAGGTTGGATAGAGGCCTATCCTCTCAGCCCTACAGATAGTGACTGGGAAAGTGAGTTAACAATACATAGGGAAAAGCTGTTTGTTTAATTTTGTGCTTCCTTAAACTGCATTGCTTAAAGCTACGGGCTAAATAAAAGCCATGGTTTATTTTCCCCAAATCTGTCTCCCTGGTTATAGCTGTGCACATGTCACCTTACATGCCCATTTGCTAAATTCTTAAAATCACTTGATTCACTCTGAAAGGTTCCCAAACGTAAAACGGGCCGGGGACCTCAGGTTATCTCGGGCACCTGTAAGGTTCTTAAACTCAATATGGGCCGGGGACCTCAGGTCAGCCGGCTGTGACTGGAATCAGTGCGGCTCTGCCCGGGGAGACTTAACCACACCCTGGGCTGTTGGATCTTGATCTGATGACGTACGAGTACTCGGGAAATGAAGAAACAGACTCACACCGGGTAATTCTGATTCCTAATCTCAGCTTTATTAATGAAAAGCAATACTATTTATACAGAGAAATAAGGTGTTAATTGGAGGCGTAATTAGAGGCGTGACAATATTAGCATATTACTAAATAACAGCTTTTCTGGGAACTTTCCATTTAACCTTGGTTTCTGTAAACAAAACTTGCGGTTAAGCCGATTTTGATAAAACACAGTACTAGCATGCGACCAGCAAAACAATTCTACTTTCACTGAAAACAACTAGCAGAAGCTGGAGGTCATTTTTCTGCTTACATATATCAAGCAGAATGGTTATGACAAAATGGAGATTCTTTCACACTCAATGCTGAGACTATAAATAGGGCTTATGCACCATGTTTCACTCGCTGGCTGGGGAAATTTTGTGGAAACTTGCAAAATTTCCTATTGTAAAGCCAGTATAACCAGACTCATACTGATGAGACCCAAAGGGTAGAAAAAGCTGTACGTGAGTAGGTTTACTGGATCTGCACCTCTTTAACTCAGGCTGCTCAGAAATGCTGTGTACAGTAATATGGCAGGCATAAGCCTATAGGGGTTATCAATGTTAAAATGGACAAGAAGCATAAGGTGTGTTCTCATTTACATGTCATTACAAACCAAACCACTGTAAGACTGAAGTTCTGCTCCTCCTTACTTTCAGCACTCATCTCTCGCTACACCCCTTCCTGTCCTCTTCGCTCCTGACTGCCACAACCCTCACTCCCCCCCACCCCCTGCGCCTCCTCTAGATTGCGATCATTTACCTTACTTGCCCCCCTCCACTGGAACAAGCTCCCCCACCACATTCAATCTGCCCCCTCCCTAACTATCTTCAGAAGTCAACTCAAAACTCACCTCTTCTCCATCACATTCCATGATGCCCCATTAACCTCGTTTCCAATCCCCTCCCTCACTCCATCCTCCCCAATGCCCATGATCTCCCCTACCCTCACCCCTTACTAAACCTTCCTAAAGCCTCTCCAAAACCCTCCAAAGTCACCCACCTCATAGATGCAATTGACACCACTGTCCCCACTGTCAGACCATGCCATGACAAGATTAAATCCAAGAGACCTTATCCCAAAACGCTGCCCACCAACCAAGCAAGCTCT
Source organism: Ascaphus truei (assembly GCF_040206685.1). Classification (NCBI taxonomy): domain Eukaryota; kingdom Metazoa; phylum Chordata; class Amphibia; order Anura; family Ascaphidae; genus Ascaphus; species Ascaphus truei. The sequence continues at coordinate 18,167,040 of NC_134498.1, forward strand.
GAATTGCTCATAACCCAGAGCCCAGTCCATAATGGTTCCTCCCCTGCCCAACAACCAAACAAGTTTTACTAACTAATGTACAGGGCCCTGAATAAGGGCGCTATATAAATGTTGTTATAAATAAATAAATTACCCAGAATCCCTGGCTACAATGGAAACATTTTATGCTAAGATATAATGGGGAAAGGCAGGGCTACAGACCTTTCTGAGACGTGCAAATGTGCTCACAAGTGATATATTTATTTGCCATAATCTATGACACATTCCGCTACATTATTCGCCCTTCGAGGATTAGCAAAACATTCGATTTTGAAAATAAAAACCAGCAGCATTTCGCGGCTGCATTTGCCTTTTTGGATAGTATTGCACCTCTCTAATCTTTGCCTTTATCTATTACTTGGGGAGAATATCAATAGACTTCATTCTGAACTTAACTTACTTAACTTACTCTAAGTACTAAATTCCATGAGATCTGGAGTGAGCTGCGGTGCAGCAAAATATACTGCCGGGCCTTCAAAAGATTACATAAATGAAAGGAAAACCTTTAAAATCATCTTTCTACTTTATCTATCACGTATCTGGAACATATCAAGGAATACGGTAAGGATACAGCTGTCAACGCAATGTTCTGCACAGCATGCACCGCGATTTAACATGGCGTCATTGAAACAAATGTTTGCGCGTGCAAAATTACATGCCTTTGGGATGCATGTACATGCCTCTTGTTGCTTGTAATGAAAATGCGTAACGGAAGCAGCCGCCGGACTCCACGCATGAGCAGAAGGGGCCATCGTTCTCCCCGCATGCGCAGAAGGGGCTGCCATACTCCGCACATGTGCAGAAGGGGCCGCCGATGCAGCGCATGTGCAGAAGTGGCTGCCCAAAGCCACACATGCGCAGAAGGGGCTGTCCGAAGCCGCGCATGTGAAGAAGGGGCTGTCCGAAGCCGTACATGTGAAGAAGGGGCAGTCCGAAGCCGCACATGTGAAGAAGGGGCTGTCCGAAGCCGCGCGTACAGAAAAGGGAGGACACGCACACACATTCCAAGTGAGTATAAATATAGAAGTGCAAATAGCAAAATATTTTGAATTGTACCATTTATAATTAAAAAGGCAGAAGTGGAAAACATGCAAGGTGTGTAAACATATAACACATGAATTCTATATAGATTAATATAATATACTAACTGTAATTATTATTTAAAAAAAAGAGTGAAAGAGAGGAGGTGTGTGCCGACCACACACATTCCAAGTTAAACTTCTTTGCGTTTTGTCACTGAAATTGTGTTTTGATTTGTATGATTTACATTGAATGAAAGACTTGTGGGAGTAACGGCATTTAGATACTTTACAATCCTAAATATATGTGTAACCCTTTTTGTGAACCGGCCGACCCACCCAATCTCACATTGGCCCCTCGTGGTCTAACCGGTCCCTTTCCCTGCAACACACCTGCTCCTAAAGGGTTACTGGTACTGAAACACACCTGCGGCTCCAGGAGATCTGAGCCTCCGCTAGCTGGGAGCCTGGGGAAACCCTTACCATACCTCTGGTGCACTTAATAATGAAGTACCTTCCGAGCACTCCGATGCTCGGGACCGCAACACACTTCTCAAAGGGTCAGACGTCCGTCTGATCCTTTCCAGGTACTCTGCCGGTGGACCCCAACGAGGGTCCCACCGCTCCACGGGAACTGCAACCGATCACGGCAACACCAACCGCATGGGAACAGCAACCGCCGCTATCAGCTTTCTGCCTAACTACTTCTAGAGTGACAGCAACCCTAACCTAGGGCCTGTCCCTGAGGAACCGCAACCTGGGATGGCTTGGGGAAAACTCCTAGGGCCTGTGGAACAATAACCTGCCCCCCTTCCCCTCACTACCCAGTCTCAACTGTAACTGCTAATCCTAACAGCCTAACGCACCTGCAGCCAACACTCAGCTCACACTGTCAGCCTGCAGGGATTCACACACACTTCACACACACTGCACGCACTGCGCCCAGCACATGCAGCGACACACACACAGACAGCTGCAATCACACACAGCCACCAGGATCCCGCAGCAAATCCACTGCTTGCACACTGTGCCTCTTTGACAGTGCCCACAGCCCTCTCCGCTGTGGCACTGCCAAACCTGCACCTTCCACACTCAAGGGTCACCTCCCTAGCTAAGGCGTCCCTCTTCAGTTACCCCCTGCCCTTCCCGGGAATTGGGGCCTGCCTGGGGATCTAGGGAGAACCCTTACCTGATGCAGGAGCCACGCGCTCCCTGCACCCTTCCTACACCTTCCTTCTCCTCTGCCTGACTGACGCATGCAAAGCCCGGGAAATGTATCTATATTCCCGGGCTGAGCTTCCTCCAGCCCTATTTGCCACACTCAGGCACCTGATGCCTGTCTCCCTAAGCCTCCTGGGAATTGTAGTTCCCAGGGGGCTGTCTATGCATTGGGGCCGCGTGCGCGCTTCCTTTGCGCATGCGCGAACCCCTAATGGCTGCCTCACTCTCTCTACTACCTTCCCTACTCTCGCGCGATCTCTCTGGGGCCTTCCCTGCGCTTTCTCCCTACTGCGCATGCGCGAGCTAACGCGCAATGGCGGCGCACTCTCTGCAAGCCGCCAGGCCGGTGGCAACGCGATCGCGGCCTTAACGACGGCCCGATCGCGTCCCCGGCAACCGGCCTGCGCCTCGCAGCGCTCTGCTCCCTGCTCTGGCCCCCACCGTCGCGGAGTGCCGGCGGGTCCGTCGCAGCCTCCGGCGGCACCCGCTACCTCACGGCACTCGCGGAGGGGGGCCAGAAAGTGAAAATTCACCTCAGGGCTACATTCTCCCCTTCGCAGAATCCCAACGCCCTCGCTTGGGTAGCAACCATACATGGTAAAATACATGGCATAAATCACATCACATGTAACATGCATTTTGTCATCAATCCTCATATGGATACCCGAGGCCAGCTGAGTCTCAGAGTGGAGTGCACCTAACAGATTGGGTGAGGGTATCCCACCTTGACTCCTGTGAGTCTTTTGGAACTCTAGACCCGTTTCTTCTGTCAAAACAAAAGCCTCCCCCTCGCAGAAAAAAATGTACGGGGTCATGGGTATTGACCCTTTCCGGATCCTCCGGTCTCGTCTCACGGGAGACAGGGAGGCTCAGTCTCTTTCCTCGGTCCACCACATGGCGAACATAGCGCTCCATCGCGCACCTGGGAGAGGCCACAACTACCAGAGCGGTCTCAACAGAGTCTTTGTCCGCTCCAACCATCCCTTTAACGGTGACACCTTCTGTGGACTGTACAACTTCTTCGGGTAGGCCCGGGTCTTGAGAAGGCCAAGTTTGGAGACTCCTCATGCAGGAGTATGTGTCGCTCCGGTCCGCTACACCGGATACCTTGGTGAGGTCGAGTTCGTTCCACGATCTGCAGAGATCTTCTGGGGGAGACACCTCCACCAGGACGCGATGACGGGGTGAGCCCATCGCCCGGGTGACCCTACCTCTGGAGTCACCAGGCTCCACGATCACCGGGGAGCTCACACCCGACACCCCTGGGGCAGTCAACTTACCCCTATCGTTGTCGGCAGGTACTGATCCCAAGCCTGGGACCGCTGGTACCTCGATGGTAGGCCGGACTGGCCGTTGCAGGGCACACGGGCCCACATAATGGTCTGCCTCAGTTGAGGTGGTTGCCTCGGTGACCTCACTGGAGTGGTCCGCCGGCAGGCGCATCACCACGCTCGGTTGGTTGCTAGACTCATCACACATGGGCGGGGGTACAAACACCTTACCCTGGCCTTCCGGGATCTGTGGTTCTGGTCTCGGTGGTTCCTGCTCGGGAACCGGGTCTGGAACCGACATCTGGGGTTCCAACATCTGGAGCTCCGCCTCCAGCGGCTCCGGCTCAGCATCTAGAAAGTCCGTTTGGGCACACGGCCCCTCCACCACCTCCATCGTTGAAGTGGACAATTCAGGAGCGGCTTCACCCACCTCGGTAGCACCATCAGGCGCCTCTTTCCCCGCAGGTTCCGCCATCAGAGGGTCCGGCTCTTCCAGTTGAAGGTCCCCTTGGAGAGGGTCTGCAACAGTGGTCGGGACACACGGGTCCCCGGAGGCCTCTGGAAGTAAAACAAACTGAGGACAAGCATCATTTACTGTAGGAGGGATGTCCGGCTCCGCCTCTTCTTTCTCGGCTGGTTCCGCCGCCTGGGGCAGGACAGGCTTGAGGAACCAGGCCCCGCAACACTCACATTGAGGCTCCCACGCCAGTGCCTCCCTAGGACAGTCACAATTTGGCATAAAACACTGGGTACCCAGTTCTCCATCCAGCTCGATATCCTTGAAGTCGAGCGGTAACTGCGACAGGACTGCTCCCGAGGCACAGGCTTTTTGCAGGCAGGGACACACTAGCACAACTTCATCTAGTCCTGTCGCTCGCCAGGGCATATACACATTGGGGTGTAACCCCTGGCAGTCTATTTCCTTCTCAGGGGAAGGACACTCCATTTCTACAACAGTGTCCCCTCCCACTGGCCGTTCTGTAGGCTGCGGCAGTTTGAGTTGCAGGAACTGTACCGCAGTCAGGACACTCGGGCCCTCGAGTCAATTCGCCGAGGGGGCAGTCGCATTCCCTCAGGCAACAGTGCGTCCACTCTTCCCCATCTACCACTGTCCTTGTGAGCGCTACTGGTGACCTAGTTAACCCATCTACCCAGCCACCAGTCACCTCCCAGTCTCTGAATGCACACGGGCATAATGCTATTGGCAATGCTAAATCTGGGGACCGTATGATCCTATACAGCCAAGGGTGTTTTTCTTGGCATCCCTTGCTTTCCTGAGGGGGAACAGAAATTTCTGATTTCTGCTCAAGACACTCCCTCCCCCTGGTGGACTCTAGAGGAGGGGCAGCACAGTCTTTTGGGGAATGTTGCAAACTCGGTACTGAGTCACTCACAGTGTGGGGGCGGGGCTCGGGTTTTCCCGCCAGTCCTGGATAACTGTTGGCAACATTTTCCCGCGCGGCCGGGGACTTAGCACGTGGCTTCCTCCACCTTGAGGGCTTCCCCATGGCGAAACAAAAATAGGACACAAATTTAGAAAAACATGTACAGGGCACCCCAGGTCTGATCTCTCAGCAGCGCCTCCAAATGTAACCCTTTTTGTGAACCGGCCAACCCACCCAATCTCACATTGGCCCCTCGTGGTCTAACCGGTCCATTTCCCTGCAACACACCTGCTCCTAAAGGGTTACTTGTACTGAAACACACCTGCGGCTCAAGGAGATCTGAGCCTCCGCTAGCTGGGAGCCTGGGGAAACCCTTACCATACCTCTGGTGCACTTAATAATGAAGTACCTTCCGAGCACTCCGATGCTCGGGACCGCAACACACTTCTCAAAGGGTCAGACGTCCATCTGATCCTTTCCAGGTACTCTGCCGGTGGACCCCAACGAGGGTCCCACCGCTCCACGGGAACTGCAATCGATCACGGCAACACCAACCGCATGGGAACAGCAACCGCCGCTATCAGCTTTCTGCCTAACTACTTCTAGAGTGACAGCAACCCTAACCTAGGGCCTGTCCCTGAGGAACCGCAACCTGGGATGGCTTGGGGAAAACTCCTAGGGCCTGTGGAACAATAACCTGCCCCCCTTCCCCTCACTACCCAGTCTCAACTGTAACTGCTAATCCTAACAGCCTAACGCACCTGCAGCCAACACTCAGCTCACACTGTCAGCCTGCAGGGATTCACACACACTTCACACACACTGCACGCACTGCGCCCAGCACATGCAGCGACACACACACAGACAGCTGCAATCACACACAGCCACCTGGATCCCGCAGCAAATCCACTGCTTGCACACTGTGCCTCTTTGACAGTGCCCACAGCCCTCTCCGCTGTGGCACTGCCAAACCTGCACCTTCCACACTCAAGGGTCACCTCCCTAGCTAAGGCGTCCCTCTTCAGTTACCCCCTGCCCTTCCCGGGAATTGGGGCCTGCCTGGGGATCTAGGGAGAACCCTTACCTGATGCAGGAGCCACGCGCTCCCTGCACCCTTCCTACACCTTCCTTCTCCTCTGCCTGACTGACGCATGCAAAGCCCGGGAAATGTATCTATATTCCCGGGCTGAGCTTCCTCCAGCCCTATTGGCCACACTCAGGCACCTGATGCCTGTCTCCCTAAGCCTCCTGGGAATTGTAGTTCCCAGGGGGCTGTCTATGCATTGGGGCCACGTGCGCGCTTCCTTTGCGCATGCGCGAACCCCTAATGGCCGCCTCACTCTCTCTACTACCTTCCCTACTCTCGCGCGATCTCTCTGGGGCCTTCCCTGCGCTTTCTCCCTACTGCGCATGCGCGAGCTAACGCGCAATGGCGGCGCACTCTCTGCAAGCCGCCAGGCCGGTGGCAACGCGATCGCGGCCTTAGCGACGGCCCGATCACGTCCCAGGCAACCGGCCTGCGCCTCGCAGCGCTCTGCTCCCTGCTCTGGCCCCCACCCTCGCGGAGTGCCGGCGGGTCCGTCGCAGCCTCCGGCGGCACCCGCTACCTCACGGCACTCGCGGAGGGGGGCCAGAAAGTGAAAATTCACCTCGGGGCTACATTTGTATCTTACTTTAGTTATCCTAAATCAATTATATCATGTATTACAAGTGATAGTATGGGAATTTCAAAACTAAAATAAATAAAATAAATTATACGCTCAAATCTCTTTCATTGAATTAAAAATATCATCAACTCAAATACAATTTCTGTGACAAAACACAAAGAAGTTTCACTTTCAATGCGCGTGCTCAGCACACACAACTTTTTTTATTCTTACTTTTGGAGAACCTGAGAGTTCCTACGTTAAATAAACAATCTCGCTCCAGTTATGCCCCAATCCATGTGCCCATTATGTTGCAAAAAAGAATCATCGAGACTGATACCGATATCCATGACTATCTAAATGACCTGAAGAAAACGGAAATACACCCCCAAAAAAGCTCCAGCTTCAAATTCATTATTTATCTTCTCTATACACATCCAAAGGCGCTGCTCAGATGCTTTTCAGATGCATTCCGGAAATAGCACGAAGCAGCATCAGCCTTTGTAAACAAGAGATATTGCATTTTGTATTAATAAGGTGACCATCTTCCCTTCCTAAATATTTCAAGATGACAGCTATCTAAATGGACCTTTGGACCCTTTTGTCACCTTAAAGATCTCTCAAATCATTAAAGTAGCGTGACAGGTACTGCCGTGAGATTGCAACTATTTCTGCATGTAACTTTCAGGCGGTAATATCAAGGATATTGTTCTGCTAAATAAAGAAAACTAGAATCCCCTCTATACTTGTCACTATACTATACAATACGTTTATTTGAGTAGATGAATGTAATGTTACTGTATGTTCAGTTAATTAAACTTTTGGAATCCAAATTTCTGTCTTGAACCTGTTGAGTGCCAGAGAGACTTTGTAGCATAATGCCTTTCTGATCCCTGCAGCAGAAAATCACTAGGAAAAGCATGGTTTATCTACATTGCTTTGCTAAATGTGCTAAAAAAAAAAAAAATCAAATTATCAACATATGGCAGTCTCCACATTAAACTGCTGACTCAAGGACTGCCTTGTCTGAGACAGATGAGGAGTAAGAGCATTTGAAAATGCATTGATGAACTCTGATCTTCCTCATTCTAACAGTAAGCTTTGTACAGGAGACGCTTATATGTTTGATTAACACCTTGAGTGCCAGAGCGGTGCAAAATCCTCTGGCCCTCCATTTGTTAAAGCTGCAATCCGTGCTTGTTTGTGTTATGATCTCTGTTTATTAAAATAATCTTAAATAGGATTGAAGTATCTCCTAGATTATGTTAATTTGCTATGCTCCCAGTTCAAGAGACTTTAAAGTTTGACCCCAGGACAGCCTTAGGTCTGATTAAACCGCCTCTCTGAATTATATACGGGCATGTTCTTATTGGCTCATAGCTTGTCAGAGGACTTTAATTGTTAATTAAATAAACATTTTACCTTTTAATAGCTAATGAACAAGGGGTCTAACTAATAATCAGTGTGGTTATACACTATGAGATCTAGACTAGCACTGTGAGGATTTCTGCATTAATACAACAACCCTGCTCTTACAGCATGGGCTCTCAACTCCAGTCCTCAAGACCCCCCAACAGTTCAGGTTTTCAGTATATACCTGCTGCAGCACAGGTGGCGCCATGCTTCAGCATTGTGGCTAAGTCAACAACTGTTTTAAAGTAATAAATCTTTAAGCAGATCTAGCCAGGTCCCCCTCTTACCTCCTGGCTGCGTGAGGGGGACGGCTGTGTGGTAGCTGCAGGGAGATTGTGAGCTGGCGAGCGAGTCGACGGTGCTCAGCAGAGGGCGCCGTCAAGTTGTTTGTGCTTGCGCATGCGCAGAGAAGGCTCACGCATGCGCAGATAATATCTAGAGTTGCGGCAGCTATCTTTGGCCCTTGGCGCGTGCGAAGTATAATGCCAGCGGCGGCCATTGCACCCATAGATCAGGGACTGCAGACCACTTGTGGTCAGACAGCCAATAGGGCTTCTGCATTTAAAACATTAGAACAGTGATAACAGTTAAAACAGTGATAACAGTTAGGACAGTTGGGGAGTTGGGAGCCGGGTACAGAAGAGGGAGGTAGGGCCCCAGGTGCCAGTAGCCCTGGAACTAGGCCAGCTTTCCCCTGCAGGCCCCTATTAGTCCCCGACTCACAGTAGACACCAGCAGCTGTATTGGGAAGCCCATAGTTAGGGATCCTTTTCCCTGTGTTGTGCAGTATCAGGGACAGGGTGTCTACGCCATGCAGTAATTCATTACTTGTGGTCTGAAATCACCTATGATCAGAGATTATCTATGGTGGGACTCTCCTGCTGAAGAGCACCCAACGCGGAGGCGGAAGGCGTCATTGGAGCAGACTGCATGTTGACTATTGTTCAGCTACACCCGGGGGCTGGAGCGCCAAGGAAGGTATCCGCATAAGTGCACCAACATTCACGTGGGCAGCGCTGTCACACTTGGGGGTAGGAAAGGCCATTGGGGTCTGGACACTGGGGCACTAGTGCCCCTGCACCCTAGCACTGTGGGGATATTCCGCGGGTTGGTATACATGTAAGTCTATTGCTGTTCCTATTGTTGTCAGTTTATTACCTTCCAGTAAATACTGTTCCCCATACTCTGTGTGTGTATTACTGGTCATATTGTCTTGGGAGGGGTTATCCTACTATGTGAGGATCCTTCTCAGGTGGAGGCGCTGTTTAATAGTTATACATACACCGCAGGCTCCCCAGTGGTGAAGGATCAGGCCTCCTGTTTGCCACATAGGTATAGCAGCAAACATATCACACTGATACAGGGGGAAAGGGGGCTACACATAAATTAAAAAATTACAACAAAATAGGAAAATACTGGAACATTAAAAACACTTAGGGGTCTATGCACTAAGCAGCGATAAGCCCCTTATTGCCACCTTATCGATAAAATACCCTACTGCTATTCATTAAGCTCCGATAAGTCAGCGTTAAGAGAGCTTTTTGGCTAATTATTTGGGCGGAAAAAAAAATCGCCAAACGCGCGTCGATAAGTCACTTATCTCAATGTTTTCAAACTCATACTATGCTAGTAGTCCCGATTAGGTTATCAAGGCTAATAGTGGCTCTAGAATAGAGATTTCCTCTCAAAATCATCTCGCCAGGAAAAGTTGGTAACAGGGTGGTGAGAAGCTGCCGATAAGCAGCGAGACAGGATTTAGAAAAAATAATGCATTTTCCTGCATCGGATTGATGCCGGGAGTCTCCGGAGCTGATGTCCATTAGTTTCAATAAAAATGCATTTACAGTCAACTTCATTACCTTACCAGCTAACCGCAAAGGCAATGAAGGGGTTAAGGAACAACAGCAGTTTTATTGGGGGCAGAATGGGTGAGTGAAGCGGGTACTTGGCCCTTCATTCACCCCCTCTGCCCCCAATTAACATTACAATATGTACTAACCACCAATACACAACTACCCCCTGTGCTCTCACATAAAACCATCATTTATTTTTTGATACACAGGATTGATACCAGAGGCTGGTCGTGGTCCCCGTGGGTGTTTGGGGGTCCTCGGGTGGTCCCCATGGGTGTCTGTGGTTCCTCAGGTGGTCAGCACGGGTGTCTGTGGGCACTCGGGTGGTTCCCACGGGTGTCTGGGGGCTCTTGGGTGGTTCCCATGTTGTCTGGCGGCCTTCTGGTGGTTGCCACGGGTGTCCAGGGGTCCTTGGGTGGTGCATGTCGGTCCCTGCTGGCCTGTGGTACCAATCCTGTATCAAATTTTTTTTTGGAAAACATAGCAATAAATCCACCTCTCCTCCCTCCAACACATGCAGTAAAGTAATGGGCAAAACAACTATAGTATTATCCAGATATGGATAATAGCTCATTTGCCCATTATTAAATCAAACATTAGCCAGGCAGCATAAATAAAGTAAATAAACCTACTTGCCCTTGCCATCATGAAGTGTGTCCTCATCACCATACTGCAGGTCCATGTCCTCTGATGCCAGAAAGAATACATACAAAAATGCAATCTAATGGCCCCTAACACCTTAATTACCTTAGCGGTTATTAATCACTATAGTAATTAAGGGGTTAACCCACCCTCCCATACTACTGACCAAGAGGCCTAACTACCCCCTCCCTCAGTCCCACTCTACCCACCCTGTACCCATTGATTGGCATAGTGATGCATCATACCCATATAATATGGGCATGATTAAGCCACTATAGCAGTCAGTGGTCACCTTAATAAAAATACATGAAGTCCCAAAATACACAATAATAAAACATAAACAAATACCTAAATACCACACTTCAATAAATGAAAGCACTAGCCAACAAAATCAATTAATAAAAGCACTAACCAACAAAACAATTAATTGATACATTAGCAGTCAATGGGCAATGAAAAACATTAAAAGAATGAAATACAATTAAAAAAACCTGTAAAAAAATACATAACATACATTCAATATTTTACTTACCTTTATAAGCATTGGCCCTCTGAATCCAGGGGTATCAGGAAGCTCTCGTACCACAATGTCATCAAACTCAATCCAACGCCATCCACCTTGAAGATCTAGGACAGGTAAAAAAAATCTTCTTTCTTTGATCTTCTATCACCTTCTTCTTTCTTCATCTGTCATTATTTCTATCTTTTCTTCAATCTTCAACACGATGTTGTTACGTCGGATTCTTGAGGTATAATGAGGCGTCAAGGTCTTAAATATGGCCTGACGTCACATTTTTAGCTCAGATGGTAAAGCTCAAATCTGACTGGACACTATATCATGTGCCAGCCTCTTTTTTTTGTGAAGAATGTGACATCATCTCCAAGGGAGGTACGTCACATACTTCAAACCACATGGTATTGGAGCCAATGGGATTGAAGACAAACCCATTGGTTGCATGTGATTGGTTACATTAGTTTAATAGGATGTGACATCACTTTAAGGGATGATGTCACATCCTTTTGAACTAAAGTAATCTACAAATGTCCCGGCGGTGAACTGGCAGCAGCTGAGCGCCTGTGGTGATATGGCTGCATCAAAATGACCTAGATGCTCTGAGATACCTGGAAAATATGCTAATAGGAGTCATTTGTATAATATATTAGCATATTTCCCAGGTATACCCATGCTTCTCTCTTCACCTGTTGTTTGAGGGGATATGTGTGTGTATATATCTAGGTCTATATCTATATCTCACTTGGGAGTCTAACTAAGAATAGTCTCTGCCTTTATTCGAATAAAGATAAATTACTGTAATTTTTTTTAATCGTCATGTTCACGGGAAATTCAAATGTTGGCTAATTGGTCACCCATCTCCACCTTACAGACCTGTGTCAAATTTAAGTGCAAGATTATCCATTTATACGTATGCAACCAGCACAAATTATGTTTTGCTAAAAAATTAGGAAAAACGTTGCATCACCTTCATAAATATTTCCATTAGTATTCAGCACACTGAGACATACTTTATGTACAGTACATAGATATACTGTACTGTAGTGGAGGAGTGGTCAACCACTCCTTAAGACTCCCCAAGATGTCAGGTTTTAAGAATATCCCTGCTGGAGCACAGTAGTCTCAATCACTGATTGAGCCACCTGTGTTATATCAGAGAGAGCCTTAATACTTGACCTGTTGGTGGCCCTAGAGGACTCTTGGTCTTTTGTACAGTAGTACAGTACTGTATGTACTGCAAGCACATGCTTAGTTAAAACATAAATCAAACATTCAAAAGGTGTGTATAATAATAGGAACACACTTGTGCTGCAGACCGTTTCAGTCTCAGATAAAGGAAACGTTCATTTAATACTCATTTGAAAATGAAAAAGATTTTGAAAAAGAATCGTTCCTCCTGCTGTGATTTTAGACTTCCACGCCATCTTTGGATTGTGACTGTGAATGGACTTCATTTAATTCATGTAAGAGTAAGATTTCATTATCCTCATCAGAAGCATGTGGCAGTAGCAGTTTTAGATTACAATGTAGGAACCACGTTTGGTTCAGTTTTGTCAAAATTCAAATAAATATTGCAGTGACATGTCTCCCGTTTAAAAATAAATAAATAGTTTAGTTGAATATGGATAGACAACAAGGTTAAACAATGTCACAGGAGACCGGGACAATTTACAAATATCAAGGTCCCAAACAGGACGAAGGAGTCACATGAAGGATATTTATTCTGGCCAGAGCCAGCTGACACAGCACAGTACACAAATAGAGTTTACACTCGACAAAACAGGGGGTTACAGGGGGAATCCTAGTACATAGGTACTGGACACTGCTTCGGTAGGCTTACCCAGGAATACTTTCATGTCTGCAGTGGATTCAGGTCTTCCAGACCTCTGGGAAGCTATTCGCACAATAGCAGTTTCAAATGTCTTGCCCTGAAGCCTCATTCTCGGTATCTCTGGCAAAGCTCCTCTGGATACACCAGCAGTCCCAGGGCAAGTTTGAATTTTGCGCTCGGATCAGCCCCCTGAGTCTTCTTCTGGGGTATCTCCAGCAAAGCCATGGAGCACACCGTTAAGTCCCCATCTAACTCCGGGACTGTCTATGGAGCCGAGATCGGCTTGTTACGATTATGCTCGCCAAAAACCAGGACCGGACCGCGGGGCTGAGGTGGGGTTATATAATCACGACCTTAGTCCGCGCAGACTGATCCGGAGTGCGCAGTTCATAGTCGTATAACAGGGTCAGGATTGGAGAAGGCAGCATCGTCGTTATTCAAGCAGGAGTTCGGCAACAGTGAGTCAGGAGTTCCCCGCTTCAGCTTAGGAGCGTGAGTGTGGGAGTGCCCTTTGTGTGAGGAGCGGGCTTGGCCCATGATGCCGGTCTCAGCAGGGGGAGACAGCAGGCTGGCCGAAGTACACCGCTTCAGCACAGGAGTCAGGAATGGGCCTCTGCGTGGAGAGTAGCAGCAGGCCTCAGGAAAACAGGCCTCTGCGTGAAGGGTAGCAACAGGCCACAGGAAACACAGGCCTCTGCGTGGTACTAGCAGCAGGCCTCCGGATATTCAGGAACTAGAGATGAGAACTAGAGAGGTTAGTACACAAGGAGACAAGCCAGGCGGCTTGTGGCAGAGACAGTAACGTCCAGAGAAGGATTATGCTCGGTACTGATTCAGAGCCAAAGCCCAACATATAAAGGGTGGAGACCCAATCACAGGGGGAGGGTGTGTGAGCATTCCTCCAATGATGGAGCACAGGGCAGAAGCTGCAATGAGAGGCAGCACATGTGCCATTGATTGCCAGAGGAAGCCTTTGTAACTGCAGAGGTCTGCAAGGCTATAATCAATGCCAGGAGTGGATTCCTTACACGGCTTCCCTTTGCATAGTTTCCCCTTCTCCATAAGAAAGTATGGAAGACGGGGTTGCTATAAATCACAGAGCAGATGCTGCATGTCAATCAATCATAGCATGAGGGCTCCCCTGTGGTGGCCAATCCAGGCTGGGCGTGTGATTGTGCTGCCAGGATGGCCCACAGGGGCATGCTTACAGGAGAGTGAGAATGACAGACCAGCCAATCGGAACAGCACCTACGAGGCTCCTACCCAGCAATAGTTCCCTGGGCTGGTCAGATATCTAATCATAGAGACAAGCACCTCTGTGTCTGGGCCAGACAAAGGCTCTGCTCTTTGGATCTACATTTTCTGCCCATCCCCCCTCTACCTTTGTCCCCCACACTGCACCTCCTCCTTCTCAACTAGGGAGACCCAGATCACTTGGTATGTAGGCCGAGTAAGTGTTACCAGCCTAGCACACCAAGGGAACAAAGAAATACATTTTTTGCTCTGAACACCGACAGGTGCAATGGGTGGGTTTAACCTTTATCATGAGTCACATTGCCCATCACAAACACCATAACATAAATTTGAAGTAAAAATATAAGGAAATAAATATTTAGATGATTTTATATGGCTGTACAATGCACTCATATTTTCAGACTGAAATATTTTCATGCCTTGGATTAAATCCAAATTTTACAGTGATATATAGGCAGAAAATTGAAATTCCTGATCTTCAAACCTATCATTTCCTATACATAACTCTATTTTCGACCAACTTTGGATGTTGACAACACATTTGTCATGCCAGTCAAGATCACTACAAACCTTGCCATTCCCGTTGACCCAAACCAGTACGTTCTGCTGACAAATATGTTTTGGTTACCTTTTCTTACAAAATATAATTTTGAAATATCTTTTCGACTTTGTTCCTTGACACAGTAATGACATTGTTTTAGTTTTCCATTTAATTTCTATTTAGATTGGGCTAGTGTTGTTTTGTATGTCTTTATTTGTATAGAGACATTAATGTACATAGCGCTTCACATTAGTAATACACGTGGTAATCATACAAATAACAAATAATATAAATAACAGGTCATGGGAATAAGTGCTTCAGACAAACATAACATTTAGGAAGAGGAGTCCCTGCTCCGAGGAGCTTACAATCTAATTGGTATGTAGGATGAACGTACAGAAACAGTAGGAGGGCATTTTGGTAAGTGCTTCTGCAGGGGTCCAAGCTTTACGTATCATTTGTCTAGTAATATCTACGGTGCTACTCATATGCTTCTTTAAGCAAGTGTGTCTTAAGGTGGGTCTTAAAGTTGGATAGAGTGGGTGCTAGTCGGGTATCGAGGGGAAGGGCATTCCAAAGGTGTGGGGCAGTCAGTGAGAAATGTTTTAGGCGGGAGAGGGCTTTAGATACAAAGGGGATAGAAAGAAGACATCCTTGAGCAGAACGCAAGAATCGGGATGGTGCATAGCGAGAAATTAGGGCTGAGATGTAGCGGGCAGAAGAGTGTAAAGCTTTAAAAGTGAGGAGGAGAATTGAGTGTGAGATGCAGGATTTGATCGGAAGCCAGGAGAGCGATTTCAGCAGGGGAGACGCTGAGACAGATTTAGGAAAGAGTAGAGTGATTCTGGCAGCAGCGTTTAGGATAGATTGTAGGGGAGACAGGGGAGAGGCAGGAAGGCCGGACAGCAGGAGGTTACAGTAGTCGAGACGGGAGAGAATGAGGGCCTGAGTCAGAGTTTTAGCAGTCGAGCAACAGAGGAAAGGGCAAATCTTTGTAATATTGCGGAGGCAAAAGCGACAGGTTTTAGAGACGTTTTAATGAGAGAGGAGTCAAGTGTGACCCCTAGGCCGCATGCTTGGGCTACTGGGTGAATGATGGTACTTCCAACAGTAATGTGGAAGGTGGTAGTAAGGCCAGGTTTGGGAGGAAGTATGAGGAGCTCTATTTTTGTCATGTTAAGTTTAAATCGGCGGAGGGCCATCCAGGATGATATCGCAGAGAGACATTTAGAAACTTTGGTCTGTACAGCAGGTGTAAAGTCAGGGGTTGAAAAGTAAATTTGTGTTGACAGCATAGAGGTGATATTTAAATCCAAGGGATATGATTAGGTCACCTAGAGAAAATGTGTACAGAGAAAATAGAAGAGGTCCCAGGACAGAACCCTGCGGCACCCCCACAGAGACATCTATGGAGGAGGAGAAGGAATTAGCAGAAGAGACACTGAAAGTACAATAGGAGAGGTAAGAGTAGATCCAGGATAGAGCTTTGTTACGAATACCAAGAGTATGGAGAATGCGGAGGAGAAGAGGGTGGTCCACGGTGTCAAATGCTGCAGAGAGGTCGAGTAATAAGAGCAGAGTGTAATGACCTCTGTCTTTGTCAGCATGGAGGTCATTAGTTATTTTAGTGAGGGCTGTTTCAGTCGAGTGAGCAGTGCGGAAGCCAGATTGTAGAGGGTCTAGGAGAGAATGGGTGTTGAGAAAGTGGAGCAAGCGAGAGCTTGTAGACTTTATACTGTAAGTGAAATCCTAAGAATATAATCAAGTTTGTGACTTTTTCAGTTTTCTTTAGATGAGTTTGTCTGTTTTAATTGGTCTGTTTTTTCAAGCTAGTATTCTACCCAAGGGTATAGATGTGCAAACCTTTCATTTAAAGTCGCGAATCATGCGAAATTGGAATCGCGAATCATGCGTCTTGATAAGCGTTCACAGGCGATTAGTCCAAGCATTTGCATTACATTTGCATTGCAATTTTATTTAATATGATAGAGACTTTAAATAAAAACACATACAGCATGTTTGCTCACTCACCTAGAGTCACCAGAGTCCGTTAGGCAAAAAAATAATGTATTATAGGCAAACAGGTTATTTTTTTTTAGTTGCAAGTCATCAATAGCAGTTTTTTTTAACGCGAACAAAAAAAATACCAGGACTGGCACCAAAATGATGAAATACTGTGAATGTTGTCATTTTCGTGCTAGTCATCAAGTCCTGATATTTGTCGGAACTGGCTTGACGCCCCAAAATATCACCTTTTTATTTCACGTACACTAGGCTGGAGTTAGCCCTTCCTTGCTTATGTATAAAGTATAATCACTATTATAATGGTCATTATATACATAGGAAAGATACTGTTGCTATACCAGCATGGAATAGGTGATAAACATAACATATAACACATTTAACTACATACTAACTTACTAGCCCAAATGGTCAGCTAGTCATGGGTTTCCATATCTAGCCAACCACTGGGGGCTATATAGGGTTTACACATGTACAATTGAGTTGGGCCAATTTGGATCCGCAGAGGACCGGCCGAACCGGTCTATGGATTTCAGTGGATCAATCTCAAAAAGGGCGTTTTTTTTTTTAACAAAAAATGTATTAAGCGCTTGATACAGGCATACAGCAATCTTTCAACACATTGGGCCTCATGCAGTAAGCCCCGATAAAATCTCTTTGGCAAGGGTTGCTGATAGGCCTTTTTTTGGCGATTTGCCCTCGCAGTATTCAGTAAGGGCCGAATCCATGCCGATCCCTGCCGAATCACTGCGAAAGCAAAACTGCCGATGAGCCTGTGCCGATACAGCCTTGCTCCCGATAAGCCTTCCCATACGCCTTTTCTGCCGATAGAGTTTGCAGCAGAGAGATACAAGTCGCTCTCAGCGCAAACATCGGCAAAAAACAAAGTATTTATAAACAACTTTTATTCATAGTGTACATGTGCAGGGGGTCTCCGGGCTGAACCGCATTGGTTTCAGGTCCGGGGACCCCCTGCTTCCCGAGATACAGGCCCCTTTATGAGGTGCCAGTATCCCTCTGCATTTAAAGGTCCCGATCACGTGACCGCGGAATGTAAACAAAGCACAGGGATACCGGCACCCCCTAAAGGGGCCTGTATCTCGGGAAGCAGGGGGTCCCCGGACCTAAAACCAAAGCGGTTCAGCTCCGGAGACTCTCTGCACATCTACACTATGAATAAAACACACATATCAATAAAGACTCGTTCCTTACCTTTGCGGCTATGTGCTATGGTAACGAAGCAGCATGAATGTATTTTTAATAATAGTGTACAGTGAGCAGGGGGTCCCCTGAGCTGAACCGCGTTGCTTTGTGGACCAGGGATCCCCTTCTTCCCAAGTTACAGACCCCGGATTGTGTCATCGGGTGGCAGTGTCGCCGCCATCTTTATAGCACCCCATTCGCGCTGTGTCCGCTATAAATATGGCGGCGACACTGGCACCGGTGCCCCAAACCGGGGCCTGTAACTCGGGAAGCAGGGGGTCAATGAGCCACAAATCAATGCGGTTCAGCTCAGGGGATCCCCTGCTTCCGCACAATATTATTAAAAGTACATAAATGCTGCTTCATTACCATAGCAAATAGCCACTAAGGCAATGAAGGGGTTAAGGCAGAATAGCATGTTTATTGGGGACATTTGCCCCCAATAAACATAGCAATAAACAACATATACCCACTGTGTATTTGAAATACATAAACAACAATAAATACATTAAATACATATAGTACTCACCACCCATTTCCGGCTGCCACGATGAAGGCCATCCTCCTCTTCATCCTGCCCCTCCGCTGCTGCAAAACAGACACAAAAATGAAAACATCCAATGTAATGTCCCCTAACCCCTTAATCACCATAGCGGTTATTAACCGCTACTGTCATTAAGAGGTTAACCCACCCTCACCCACCACTCGGGACGCCTACATACCCTCCCACACTAACCCCCCACCCCGTGAGGCCTAACCACCCTCACCCACTACCCACAAGGGAGGCCTACCCACATACCGTTGGAAACCCCCCTCCCCCCACCCCCAGTATATCATTAAAGTAATATTGTGCAACTATGTGATAAGTGTATATATTAACTATGTGAATATTAGGTGAAAAAGATATATAATATATATGTGAATTAATATGCCCAAAAAATATAGAAAAAATGAATAGATGGATATGTATGTGTATATATATATATATAATATATATATATATATATATATATATATATATATATATATATATTATATATATATACCTATACATATATATATATATATATATATATATATATATATATATATATATATATATATATTTCAAGGAATAGAATACTAATTAAAAATCATATTTGTCAATGTAAAATACCCCTATAACAAATTAAATAATCAATTATACAATTATAAATAAAAATTAAAAATATTTAATTTAAAATTAACAGGATAAAGTTCAGAGAACACACAGGCGTGACTAGCCAATCCCAGGCCAGGTAATGAATAAATCCAGAAGATACCTTAACCTTACAAAATAGTGCTTATGTCCAGGTTTTCATTGAGACCTCTTGGAATCAAGCTATGACACTGAAATATCCCAAAAGTCTCCCTACGGGAAACGGATTTAAACCTGTCACCTTCCAGTACTGATGTTGGGATAACTTCTAGTCCCATGATCTAAAGGCCCTCTGTTTTTTTGTCATGGTACTGGAGAAAATGCATAGAAACATAATGATTGCTAATGCCATTCACTATGTTTCTCCTATACTTCTATACAGTATGTTCTCTAATAGTCCTGCTAAGGTAACATAGAGTCAGGCCTGGTCACTTTACGTTAACAAACATATTAAACCTGAATCTACTATTTATTATATTGAGACCAATTAATTTCTGGAAGTACTGGGCTCTTTTGCTTTAAAGCCAAACAAGAAAATTGTGTTTGTAGCTTTTTAAGATTATGAAAATAAATTGACATGCATTTCTGTTTAGTGCTTATGGTTAGTAATTTTTGTTAAAGAAAAGCATTAGAGTGCTTTAGCATTGAAATGCATACAGTATCTCATTCTCCACAAGTGAAGGGGCTATTGATTAGTTTCTTTGCTATGTTGAATGTTGTTATGCAGACTTTCCATCTATCTACTTTTCTTTTGTTAATTTTTAACAAAAAGAATCACCATTAACAAATACTTCAATTTTTTATAATACCAATGTTGCTGTTAAAATGAGATATTATTCTCATACAGCACTGACATTGTATGCTGCTTATATATAGGAATTAGAACAATACCTATACATTAGCAGTGAGGGAGTCATTGAAGAAGAGCGGATATGTTCATGCTGGTAATGGAATGGTAGAGAGGATGCCTGTTTAACATTAACTGGAATTGAGTTTAAAAAGAGCAGAGAGGAAACGGGTCTCCAGTATGTAGTATGCAAAGAATGGGTACATGTTTACTAAAGATAGGCAACGTTTTCAGTGGAATCCAATTCCACCGCAGATTGGTCGGTTCCTCGCAGCCACAGAATTATCAAAAAGGCAGATTGTTATTTTTCCTCTATCTCAAAATCCGCCCCACGGATTCGGAATCCTGAGAGAGCTCTCACTCTCTCTCGCACTTGCGCTCAAGATTTGTAAGAATCCAGAATGACATTTCAGATGGATCCGATGACGAATTCTGCTGTGTCCAGCAGGATTTCTTTTTAGTGCACAATCCACCTTCAGATTTCCGTGTGTGGATCAGGTTTTGGTAAAAATAGTGCGGACATCCGCCGAACGGGTATTGCTATCTTTGCCCATTTATAATGTTTACAAATAGGGTTAATAGAGTTGTGGATTGGATACTAAGGGCCATATTTATTATGTAATGCTATTCCATAAGGCACCGCAGGTCCCATTCGTATGGTCTGTAAACTCTCCTCTGGGGATGGACGGTGTATTGTGGAATTTATTTCTAAAATGTTTTACCAGGAAGTAAAACATTGAGAGTTACCTCTCGTTTTCAAGTATGTCCTGGGCACCGAGTTATAATGACAAATACATGGTTTCAAATTCATAGTTACAATGAGTGAAAAGGATTATACAGTACATTATAT
The DNA here is from genome assembly GCF_040206685.1 of Ascaphus truei. Taxonomy (NCBI): domain Eukaryota; kingdom Metazoa; phylum Chordata; class Amphibia; order Anura; family Ascaphidae; genus Ascaphus; species Ascaphus truei. The sequence continues at coordinate 18,187,768 of NC_134498.1, forward strand.
ACAAACATTGTATGCACAGTTAAAGATAATATATATTATAGGCATACAGTTACAGATAGATTCAATTATGAGACAGCTTTAGTTTTGAAAGAATTTAGACACATTTGCGGCTGTGAGAGTTTCCGATAGACTGTTCCAGTTGTGGGGTGCACGGTAAGAGAAAGAGGAGCGGCCAGATACTTAGTTGAACTTTGGGACCATGAACAGTCTTTTGGAGTCAGACCTCAGATGATAAGTGCTGTATGTGGCAGAGGTGAGGAGCTTGTTCAGATAAACGGGTAGCTTGCCCAGAAAGTATTTGAAGGCAAGACACGAGAGATTAACTTTGCGCCTGGACTCAAGTGATAACCAATCTAGTCCTTTGAGCATTTCACAGTGATGTTTGTTGCAATTGCATTGGAGGACAAAGCGGCATATTGAGTTGTAGAGGGTACCAAGTTTGCTAAGGTGAGTTTGGGGTGCGGTGCCATATACTTTGTCTCCATAGTCAATAATTGGCAGCAGACTTAGGGAGGATTTGTTCCTATATAGTATACCTAGTTTGGCATAGATTTTGGCTGTCAGGGTATCAATATGCAAACCAAATGTTAAATGGGAGTCAAACCATGTGCCCAAATATTTGAAAATAGTTACAAGGGCTAGGATAGTATTAGAGTTGGTTCTGATCTGGAGCTATTTCATTGGAAGCTTTAAACATTTAGTCTTGGTCCCAAATACCATTGTTACAGTCTTGTCAGTGTTTAGAAACAGTTTGTTTTGGGAAATCCAATTTTCAAGTCTCAAAATGTCAGATTGAAGTACGTATTCATGGTCAGAGAGGTTAGGGCTGAGTGCATTTAAAATTGTTTCATCCACATACATGTGTATTGAGGCTCCCTTGCAAGCTGTAGGAAGATCATGAATGATCACTGAAAAGAGTAGGGGCCCCAGAACAGAGCCTTGGGGGACACCACAGGTGATATCCAAGGGGTTGGAGTTAATGCCCAAGATAGACACATGTTGGGATCTACCTGATACTGTAGGTAAGAATGAAACCAGTTTAAAGCATGCTTCCGTATTCCAGAGCACTGGAGTTTGTTTAGCAAGATAACATGATCAACAGTATCATAAGCCTTTGCAAAATCTAGGAATATTGCACCAGTGAGTTGTCCCAGTTCCATTCAACACTGGATCTCATTGCAAACTTTTAGGAGGTTAGTTAACGTGGAGTGTTTGGGCTGAAAGCCAGATTGGAATTGTCTAGGGAAAATTGTCTTGGTATAGTAATCGCTTAATTGGGAGTGAACACATTTTTCCATGACTTGGATAGTATTGGGAGAAGAGAGATCGGCCTGTAGTTTGAGACAGTGTTTTTGTCCCCACTTTTGAAGATTGGGACAACTGTGGCAGTTTTCCTGGTCTTAGGGATATAGCCTGAAGACAAGATAGTTGATAAGGGAAGCAAGTGGTTTGGCAATGGCTGGGGCACCAAGTCATACGAATTTTGGTTGCAGTAGGTTAGGTCCACATTGGCTGCTTAGTTTTAATTTGACTAGCACTTGTGCAATCTCCTCTTCAGATACTGGGACAAATTGAAAACTGTGGGCAGTGTTGGGAGATGGTGGGACTTTAGAGGTACTCCCAGAATGAGGTTCATGTACTGTATGTAGTTCGGATTGCGTTTCGCTAATAAATTACTGCACGAATAGTACTGATTAGTAAATACCTGTCTAAGCATATAGGCTTGAGGAAGAAATATGTCTGTAATTAGGGACAGGTACTGTAGCATGGTAAATTAAGGATTTGTGTCGGGGAGGTTACAATTTTAGGGGATCCAGCTTCTATTCGTTCGTTATATCGCATTTCAAGAGATTGAACAGTCAGTGTAAGTTATAGGAATCAAGGTGGGTCAGGCTGAACTAAAGAAGGAGTTTGCTGCAAAAGTAACCTCTTTCAGACTAGAATTATTACACTCTATTAGATTTATATAATTTATAGTACCGTACAGAAAACATGACTTAGCAGTGTATCTGCATGTCACACACTGGTTTACTCGGGCAATTACAGTTCACCAAACCTCACCCTAATTAAAACTGCACATTTCTAGATGATGTATGATAATTTGCATGCAAACGCTTCACATATCTTGATGTCTGCAATTTAAACATAAGATGTTTTGAAAATGCTTAGAGAACCTGTATATGACGTATGGCTGATTTGTGTGTAAATTGGGATGCATTTTGCTGATGGAAATGGGCCTTTAATAATCAGATTTACACTCTGACTCACTCAATCGGAACAATAGTTTTCACAGTGACAAAGCCTCAGACCAGGAAGACAAATCTGAACACTATGCACCTAGCTGCATTTGTGTATATGCATTTTTCTTGTAAACATTTTTTTGTTATGAATTTTCATATATACTATTTAGACAAAGAGGCTTTAGTAGCATTTAACTTCTAAAACGTTATTTTTCAGGCAAATGCATTCTGTGTATTCTTTTCACATTTCTTTTAAAGAGTGTATTCCTAGATTGTGTTTTCTCTTGGTTAGTAATTTATTTCAGTGGCTTAATCTTTGTTCCTTAGGCTTTTCTGTTCTGTGAAAAAATGTCCTTAAACCATCTACCCGAACATGATGTACTCAATTTCTTCCCTTGTTATTTATTTGGCAGATTAACTTAAGTAGATATTACCATTTTAGATTTTAGTGCTAAAGTATTAAGAAATAATCACATACTGTATGTAAGAAATTAATGGCACTGTATTATCATGTATTCTGTCCTGGCTCACTGTGACTTAATGAGTTGAAACAGGCAGCTAAACTCATTCCTTTTCCAACACACAGAGTCCTTTTTTTTTGGCCTCTGTAAACTTTATTGGTGTACAACAGAGAAGGGAAAATTGGGGCTAGCAAAATAAGGGGAAGGTGAAAAGACTGGGACTCAGGGATTTCAGTGAGAGAGGAGTCACTCACTGGTCTGCAAAGGAAACGGCAAAGACCTGACATGCAGGAAATAGGGCAGAGAGAAACAAAGAGCCAAGGGTCCTGGATCATACCAAATCAGAGGCCAGATAAAGCATCTGCTGCATAACAGGCTGAGACTGGTAGGAGTTACAAAGTAACAACAAGGGCTAGGGGAACTGCAGACATAGGCAAATAAACCCCATACAGGGGACAGAACATCATGTAATTCTCCACAGACTAGAAGCCTCTGAGAAAATGCTAAAACACAGCCAGGATAGATATTAATGACTGACCAAAGATATAATGAATAGTGTAAAATTAACTAACATATCAGATATACTTTTTAAGTTTTAACACCAAAAAGATGAATTGTCATTGAAAAAGTGCTGATCATGTGCATTTCAATGCCACTCGTGTGTATTTCCCCTGCAATCAATTTCTGGCCAACTGTGTCTCATTTTCCTTGTCGTAAACATACATGTAACCAGCTTGAAACTAAATCTCATTATACAGGTATTAAATTTGTACTGGCTAGATTTCTAGTCCATCTACTTTTCAAGCCGATAATGTATGTATAGTGTATGTTCCACCATAAACCATTCCCTATTATTTCACTCGCATTGCATTCACCTTCAAAGAATAGTTTTCTACCAGTTTTTGTAACTGCAATAAGCTACTGTATTTAGACATGCTGGTTTGCCATGATCACTACAGGAGGTATAGTGTGCCCCTCTGTTCACTTCAATAGCAGCAGCTACTGTACCTTGCATGGTTTAGAATAAGACCATTAGATCCTACGAGTGTAATATGACTCAACGCAATTTTATTTTTGCTGTACAGCAACAGTTAGTTATTTAGATCTGAACCAGGTCATACAGCCATCCGTGCCAACCACAACTACTGTATTTTACAAACTGTGTAAATTATGGAAACCTGCCCTAATGATGATAATCAAGCCATCGAGTAATTAATCAAGCTCTTCTTCCGCCTCTTCCAGTTCCTTCCTACGATACATGGTTTGAGTTTTGTTCACAATCGCGAGATATACAAGTACATCACAAGTATTGTACATTGTTTCTGTCCAGGAGAAGAAATATACTTAAACACTGGGCTATGAAAAACAATTGATGATGTACATTTTTATGTACTGTATGTATATATTTATTTATATAGCGTAATTTATGTACATACCTGTAGCTTCACAGAAGTAATGCATGTGACATAATAATATAACACATAATGGGAAAAAGCGCTTCAGACATGAAGGTAGTATTAGGAAAGGGAGTCCTTGCCCCGAAAAGCTTACAATCTAAGTGGGAAGTAGGAAGAACGTACAGAGACTGTAGGAGGGTGTTCTGGTATCTGCATCTGCAAGGGGCTGAGGTCGATGTATGAGGTGTATAGTATCAGCCACGGAGCTACTCATATGCTTTGTTAAAGAGTGTTCTAAGATGTGAGCATTAGGACAATAATTGGTGTAATTATTGTACTGATGTAATAGCGTTATTTTAAAGTAAAATAGCTGTAGCCTATTTGGAAATGGAAAACAACTTGATAAACATTTTAGTTGCCTGCATTATTTTATCCCTTTGAGTCAATGGGAGGTTTGCTTGTGGCCATTTGGCCGTGACTGTGATGGTGAAGTGGTACCCAGGCCAGTAAATAAAGGTATTATTCCCGGCTTGGTGCCCCTGAGTCATATTGGGAAAATGTAGAGTGGCAGCTCTGCAGCCCAGTAATGGCTGCAACCCTGTAAATGTATTATACTTGTCTGTGTGTGTCCAACTAGGTATAAGGGGACCACATCAATACCAACTGTATAAGTATTGAAACAGTTATGTATCAACTATGGGTATTGCAACAGTGTTTCACCACAGAAAGGAAAAAAGGTTTTAAATTCCAGCAGCTTCGCGTATAGCGCATAAGCAGTGAGCTAACTTTGGCTAGGAACGTCCTAGCACTCTGAATTTGGCAGTGAGCGCTGCTGGGGTAAAATTATTAAAGCGGTTATATTATACTTTCTATAAACGTTTATGAAAAGTCATGAATGAAAGTCCCTTTCTTTTAAGTGTATTAATATTATAGGTGCAAGGGAGTTTTCCTTCAAGCAGGTGGAGCAGCGGAAACCCTTGATTCACAAGTATAGTGATCAAAAAGTATATGGCAGGACATTTCTACAAGTGAGTCATGCATAATTTAACCCAGACTTCTAAGGCATCCTGCGGGGATGGTCCCAGAATGTTTGACCAAGTCCAGAGTTAACAAAATAACTGACATGTTAAAGTGCTAAGTGGGGAGGGGGAGATGTAAACATCTTTCCCCTAGCAGATGTCCAGATGTCCGGGGGGAGGGAGACAAGATGTCACCGGGGAAGTGGGCTTGGTTAGGTATGCTAAGTGGGACAGATGCGAAGTCCACGCATGTCCGTGGCATACCATGAAGCCCCTTTGCCCGGTTCCATGAAGTACGGGCAACATTGCCATAAGTGGGAAGTTTGGTTCCCACGCAGCGATTGACTGCAGAGTGTACAGATAGGATTTGGTGTTTTTTAAAGACCCCGCAGCCGATCGGGAGTTAGATTCATCTGAGCTGGATATGAAACTTTATCATATCGTAACCTAAGTCGATAGTTCATAAGAACTAGGGAATCTAGAACCAATCCTACGGCGGAAAAACGAGCGGAGTACCTTCGACGGAGAAAAAGTGGTTGCGAGTGGTGCCACTAGCCAAAGACTATTTCGCGGTTTTGTTTGCGCACCAACCCCGCTCTTGGGAATTGGTGTCAAAAGACTTTGTTTCTGGGAATTTCGTTCCGGGAACATTTTATTTAGTTTTGCCCTGTCCCAGTAAGTGTTAATTCGTATTATTTCATAAATCAAGCTGTGTATGTTCATTTTGTAAATAAATAGACAGAGGATGCACTCAATATCAAGGGTAATAGAAGTGGGGTACTTAGCTGCCGGTGCGCTGGTCCTGGGGAGCTCCTGTAGTCCCAAATGTTCCAGTACAAAGAAGAAGAAGCAGGCGCACGGTCTTACTCAAAAGGAGGTTTAATATGCCATAAAGTCCTAAAGTCTTCATTTTGTAAATAGACCACAATTTATTTTATCTCTCGCTTTGCTCTATCAAAGGTAATTTTGGTGTTAAAAGTGCTGGTCTCCCATGACAGTGACCAAACCTCCGCTGCCGAACAACTCACCACCAGGATGCCTTGCTATGACATTTCCCAGCTATGATCCCAATCTTTGGTCCGATCACCACTCCAATCCCACACAGATGTCCTCTCAGATCCACCGATGCCACTGAAATCCCCACTTAGATGTCCGCTCCGATGTCCTGTACCTGCTCAGATGTTTTGTGTGGCCACAGCTCCATCTATAAATGTTCTGTGAGGGACAAAAGAGTGGGGGCTATGCAGAACATCTGAGCAGGGACAGGGCATTTGAGTGGGGATCTCAGCACAGTATAAGTATAATGAGATGTATTAAAGTTGACATCTGTTACAGACACCAACTTTTATGTTGTGTATATTATTAATTAAATCCTTCCATATGTGGTGTGGTGCCAGTGTCAACTGTATGTGGGGGGAGGGGGGTGGACTGGGCGCTTCTTAAGTGATAATTAAAAATATAATATTTATGCAAACTGAACAAACTTCAAATTGTGAAATCAAATTCCCTTCACCAACCAACCGTGAAAAATATAATAAAATATATACAAGGTGAGGTGTCAACTGTAACAAACTTGGCATGTTTTATTTGATTTGTAGTGCTGCTCCCCCCCTCCCCCCTCTGGGAGATCTTGCCTAAGCTACAGGTGTTTTGGTGTTTGTTACCTGTGAGTGTCCAGGAGAGATGAGCGTCCGCGATGGTAAGGGGAAACAGGACAGATTTTTGGTGATTCATCTTAGTGTCATCAGCGCCTCTAGTTATGAATATACTCTCCCCTTAGGTGAAATTCCCATGTCCTCACTGGGATCAAATTTGATGCACCATCCAGTAATCTGGAGCCTGCAATACAGACCAGGTCAGCGCTGCGCAAACTTATTCAACTGCGGCCCCCTTCCTGGGAGCCGCCACGTTTGTTCCACCCCTCCCTTAAAGGCACGGCTTCAAAAGACGTTGCGGGTCATGTCACGTGACCCCACCGCGTCATTTGATGCATGTTGCAATGGACCTGGCTGCCAGTAGGTAAGTGAGGTTGCAGAGGCCTCACGCCTCCCCCGGCATTAAATGAAATGCCTGGGGGAAGAGCACGAGGCCTCTGTAACAGTCCGCACCCCCCCCCTGCAAATTCTCCCGCGTCCCCCAGTTTACGCACCGCTGGAACAGGTTACAGCAGATGTTACGACATTAACCGGTAGTACAGTACACCGACATTGCTAACCACATCATCCACTGATTACGGCGATGATAATATAACAATGCTTCCAACAGGAAGAATGACAGAATCCCTATGTAATACTGGGGATCGGGTTTTTTTTACCACCTGCCCTTCAAACATCTTGGTCCAGATTAAAAATATTTTAGGTGAACCAGGCCTCTGTCGAATTTCCACCCTATCTTTGCAAATACTCTGTCCCACTAACCACTCCTCCATAATGGAGCATATTTTGGATTCATTGATGAATATCTTCTCAGAAGTTTTAGCCGTGAGATACCCTAAAAGACCTGAATGACCCCTTGGCCACAGGTATGCGACTAGACGCAGGTATTTCTCCCAGTCCCCGTCCCTTAAATCAGTTGACAGATCATCACTGGGTAAACGGGACAGTACAAAGGTGGATGCTGCAGGGGCCAGACTATTATCCACCATTCGGCCAGGTGTAATGGAGAGGGTAATAGCACAGTCTTGAACAGGGGTGGCATGGGCAAAACAGTGGGACTAAAGGCCAAGGATCGAGGCCTAGGAGTGTCCCAGACAAATCGCTCTGGATTGGGCTTACCCTTACCCCTATGTGGTAGTATCGGGCTGAACGTAGTGGCTGGTGATGGGGTATGGGCAATTGGGGCCAGTGAACTGGGCCAATAAATGTCCATAACCAGTCCAGAGTTGGCAGGCTTACCACAGCCTGTAGGGGGGATAGTGAGGTGGTAACAGGGGTTTGAAAGCCCCTTCCTGGAAGTGGTGTTTTCTTGGGAACAGAGGAAGTAGTGTACTGTCCCGCACTCACCCCTGAATGCTTCACAGAGGTTCCGCAGCTGGCGCAGCTTCCATCTTGTCGACATCATCATGGCTGGCCGGTCTCATGGGATCTCCAGGCAGGCACCGGTCCCGTGGCTCTGATGACGTCACGTCTGGCAGTGCCAGAAGTGCATCATCCCGCGGCACACCGAACAAGGCCCCGTCTTGCTCTTCGTTCAGGTAGGCCACAACAGACTCCTGGTAGAAGTTAGAAATAAGAGCCTCACCAATCCGAAGGTAGAGGACGTCTTCTGGCTCCACCGGATCCTCCAGAGAGAGCTCCTTCACTGCTCCAGTATCTTCCTCGGGCTTGGGGTTCCTGCGGGGCTCCGGATACACCAAGGCCTTCTGAACGGACGACTCAGGATCAGGACTCTGCTACAGGACACGGGTAGGTGAAGATTTCTTCTCTGCTTATCCTGAACTGCTGATGTCATCTTCTTCTGAGAAAGGTAAGGACATCTCTTCTGGGTCGCGATGCCGGGGCACTCCGCAGTCCCTGGTGGCCATTGTCATGGACCTTGCCCGCTCCTGCGCCACCAGGGGAAGTGCACTCAACTCCCTGGGGCAGTCAACTCACCCTCTTGGTTAGCAGCAGGTACAGGTTCCGGTCCTGGAACCATGAGGCACAGCATCACAGCGGGGTCATCTCAGGGCACCGGTACACTGGAGTAGAGTCCTGATCCGGAGTCGTCCGTTCAGAAGGCCTTGGGTAGTAGATAGCAGGGCAAATGGGCCCACGGGTGGCCCTGCGATGTATAGGTTGGCGCAAGTCACAGCTAACGACAGTAGAGCCTGATTGTAGGCTGGAATAGGTACCAGCATAGAAAAGACTGCAGGGGCCACACCGGCTGGTGTGGAGGCCCGATCTATTGGCTGGAAAACGTCCGGAAGTTGGCACAGGGCTGGCAGGCCTCATGAACAGGGCCCTGCAGTGCTGGCACCATGCGATGGGGCTGGCATCGTCCCCAGGGAGTCTGCAGTTTGGGCAGACACAGCGCAGGTGATGTTGGCCGTGTATGGTGACTACCAGGTAGCCTCCTGGTAGGTAATAATTGGTTAGCTCCAATTCAGACATTCTCTTCTGTTCTTTCTTTAGTGAGATAGTGGGGGTAGACAGCAAGAAGGCAAGGTAGCTCCTTCCTCTGGCTCAGCTCCATAGTGTCACGACCTGGGAGTCACGCCGCCCTCAGCGTGCTCCTTACTTACCCGCGGCACCACCGGAATCTCCCGCGCCTCGCAGCGATCCTTCCTCCAGGACGCCGGTCGCCATCTTGCCTAGACGCGCGCGCGCACGCCAGCACTTCCCTTCTAGTGTCGGGTCTGGGCGTGTGTCCGGTCACGCGCTCGCAGGAACGGCCACACGGGGGCTCGCCCACATAGAGGAGCATCAGCCTCTTAAAGGCATATCGCCCATTTGTAATGCTGCAATCAAATACATCCGTTCGCCTACTCCCCGAAATCCAACTTTAGGAGTTAGCCACAACTCTTTACTTCATATAACCTGCTTGATGGTTCCTCTGGACCTATCCCTGACTCAGTCTGGCCCATTCACACACCTCCACCTTGCTACTCGGCCATTGGACCCTCTTGCCTATATGTACCCTGCAGCTTCATTAACTCATCGGCTGAGCATAGAACCAGTTGTTCTCATCACTCTCTGCCTCCCTAGTCCTGTCTTGTCCTGTCTTGTTTTGCAGTCTTCCTCGTGTACCAAACCGGCTTCCGCTACGTCTACCCGCACCTCTGGCATCCCGAACTCGGCAAACGGTAAATGATTACGTCCCTCTCTCTAACCCCGGATTTAGCAAACAGCACTCTCTACCATCCGATTTTGGGCTGCAGGTCTCTACCCCAGGAGGGCAGGAGCTCAACTCCACATCTCAACCCGAAGAGGGGGAGATCTTGACTCTACGTCTCAACCCGAAGAGGGCTGAGCTCAACTGAACACAATTGGGAACATTTCCTCCCTACGGCACAAAGGGGAGGGCACAGAGTCTGCACCATGATTGGCTGTACACAGATTCAGTTCACCTCCACCCCTGTCACTATGAGAGGCAGCATGAAGGGGGGTAAACCCAAAGGATAGCCTGTCACTGTCGGTAGCTATCAGAACTTATGTGGCAGGAAAGCAGAAAGATAGTCAGGAATAGCCATGCTATATATTTATTTGACCATATTGCACATTGGCACCACATGTCTACTGACTAAATTCTGTCATTTCAACTTTCCTATTTAACAGCACCGTGAAGTTTTTGTTTAAATAGACATTTTTAATGCATCAGTACTGTGAATGTTACCAACATTTCATGTAACCAACATTTCATGTAACCAAAGATTTAATAAGCAGCATTTTTAGAATGTTCTAACAATATAAACTGCAGTAGACATCATGTTTTTAACCCCTGAAGAACTTTTGTTTTTGAAATGTAAAAATGAAGTCTACAAAATCACTTTCTTCCGACATTGAAAATGATAAGGGTATTCAAATGGAAAAAAACAAACAAAAGATGTTGATGAAGTGCTTGTAACGTGGAAAGAACTTCTATTAAGGGATTTTTTAGCATGTGTTAGTGACAGTGAATGCATTCTTAATTAAACATGCATGGTGTCAAAGCGCAAACAAAACCTGTTTAATTAATGACCCATTTGTAATCTTGTTGTTTTCATATACCTTGCCTTAATTATTAATCACTGTTAGTGCCACTTTAAAAATGTAAAATTATTGTTTGAGATTTTTTTTCATTCCCAGTTGAATAGCATGGCGTTTTAACACGATTCAGTGACTAATAGTTTTCATATTCTTCATTAGCCCAATAAGAGAAAGATGTGAAACGTAACACTGATGTAAGGAAAGGCAGCCAGGTAGAAATATAGCACGACTCGCTGTCTCTGGAGCCTTTAAACACAAAGCCGCAGCTATGAAGATCATGCCTGCCATGACATTGCTGCAGGAGGTCCGTGCTTAAACCCTTAAGCGAGTCTTCCTCGGCGCATGATGTAAACCTTACCTAGAAGTTTTTGGGGGACTTTTATATTAAATGATATGTTTACTATAGCCGTGAAATGACAAAACTCTATAAGCCTCTATTACTTGAACGTTCTAATTGCTATCAACTTTGAAAAGTCCTTCTTTGTTAGCTTCAACAAACCAGGTCCTGACTGAGTAGATACAGATGAAGCAAGCCTAAAAGTCTTTGGTGCCGCTGCCATGCACATTTGCCGTACTGCGTGGGGTCCCCCACAGAAGCATGGACCCTCTACAGATCCATACCAGCAGACACTGTCCTCAGTGCCGCAGACTTTTGCTTGATCACCCGTGACACAGAGGTCAGTATGTCTTGCTACATCTGTATCAAACATTGACATATTCTCTTCTTCTTTACTTCGATCCTTAATATACTTCAGTCTCTCTCTACTTGTGTGTCCTTGACAGTTAACAACAATTTCTTTGAAAAAGTCAATGAGAATGAAAAACTCTTTCTTAGGTCAGACACTTGCCCTTGTGCCAATAAATAATCAGTGACAAGGCCGGTCTAAGACACTTGGTCCCAGACATTTAATCGTGACCAAATTTCCGCCAGCATTTAACTGCCACTTACCTCGCCTGTGGGTGTCTGGGGGCCCTCGGGTCCCCGCTGGCCTGGGGTACCAATACAAAAATACAAGAACAACCTTTACAGTGATGTCACATCCTTTTGAACTAATGTAACCTACTGTATCACATGGTACAGCAACCAATGGGATTGTCTTCAATCCCATTGGCTGTAATACCATGTGATATAGCCATCTGGTTTGAAGGATGTGACATACCTCCCTTGGAGATGACGTCCCATCCTTCACCAAAAAAAATAAGAGGTGGGCACATAATACAGCATCCAATCAGATTTGAGCTGTACCATCTAACCGGAAAATGTGACGTCATAGGCCATATATAAGGCCTTGACATTTCATTTTACCTCAAGAAGTCGACGAGACAACATCGTGTTGTGGATTTACCATGGGTTTTGGATTGACAGATGAAGATGGAAGATTACAGAAAAGAAAGAAATAATGACAGATGAAGAAATAAGACGATGATAGAAGATAAAAGAAAGCAGAATTGTGTTACCTGTTCTGGATCTTCAAGGTGGATGGCTTTGAATTTACTTTCATGACGTTGCGGTACGAGAGCTTGCAGATCGGCCGGGAAAAATATTGAATGAATGTTTTTAATTGTATTTTTACAGATTTTTTTATTGTATTTTTGTATTTTCATGTTTTCATTGCCCATTGACTGATACTGTATTAATCTGTGACCTGTTTAAGGTACAGAGCAATACAGTGATAGCCAATGCATTTTTTGGCAAATGCTTGTTTTATATTGATTGTTTTATTTTAGTTTTCTGTTTATTGTTTGGCTTAAATAGTTTGTAATTTTGATGACTTGTTTTAATTTGATTTTCCGATTGTTTTGTATTTTTATTTAATGATTTTGTTGGCTACTGGTTTTAATTGATGTGTTGCCTTGTGTTTTTTATTAATTTAATTGATTTCTTGGCTAGTGTTTAAAATTAATTAATTGATTGGTTGGCTAGTGCTTTTATTTATTTAATTGTGTTTAGGTACTTGTGTATGTTTTATTATTGTGTATTTTTGGCCTTGAGGCTTTTTTATTAGGGTATAGTAGCTTATCATGCCATATTATATGGGTATGATGTATCACTATGCCACTCAATGGGTACAGGGTGGGTAAAGTGAATCTGGGGTAGGTGGTTAGACCTCCCGAGTGGGTAGCAGGTCAGGGTGGGTTAACAGAAAGCAGGGTGATGATGGGTCGCACAGCCACGAGAATCCAACTCTCAAAGGGACCGGAAGGTATGAAACAAAAGTACACACTCCAATAATGCAATAGGTCTGGTTTAATGCAGGATGGTGCAGCAACAGGACAACACGAACGCACCTACGTGTTTCGTGCACTAGGCACTTTATCAAGTGCACGAAACGCGTAGGTGCGTTCGTGTTGTCCTGTTGCTGCACCATCCTGCATTAAACCAGACCTATTGCATTATTGGAGTGTGTACTTTTGTTTCATACCTTCCGGTCCCTTTGGGAGTTGGATTGTCGTGGCTGTGCGACCCATCATCACCCTGCTTTCTGTTGTCTACTTACCTGGATGGACTGCACGCCCTGGATGTCTGGAAGTCCTGCAAGCACTAAGGTAAAGGGCCGCAGTGCCCCAACATATATATATATATGGATACCTGTGCTGTTGCTATTTACATATTGGTTACTTGGCTGGGTTCACATAGTGTTTAAGCTGTGGAGGTCAAGTGGACCCCACTAGACACTTAGCCCTTGCCATATATATGCCATATTATTCATGGACTCTCCATTGTCATCCTGATCATTTATATATTCTGTGGAGGAATTCTCTCCAATTTTGGAAGCATCACATCTGTTCTACAGGGTGGGTTAGCCCCTTAACTACTATAGCAGTAATTAACCGCTAAGGTGATTTAGGGGCCAGGGGTAATTAGATTGTAATTTATTGTATTATTTCTGGCAACGGAGGACATGGCCCTGCAGTATGCTGACGAGGATGCTTTTCATGATTGTAGGGGTATGTAGAAAGGTTTGAGAAGATGGGGGTAGGGACACTTTCGCAGGGGAACAGCGTCAGGGCACCTCGCATTCACCGGTGGCTATCGGCAGTAAGCGGTCCCACTCCTGCTCCACTAGTGGAAGCGATCCTCATTCCCCCATGGCAGTTACCTTACCCTTCTTTGGTTCCAAAATCTGGGGTTCCGTCATCTGGGGTTCCGTCATCTGTGGTACCGGCATCTGTGGTTTCGTATCAGGAACTGAGTCTTGAACCGATCCAGGAACAAAGTTTGGAACCACGGTTAGGGCGCACGGGTCCTCTGAAACTTCCGCTCTAGAGGTAGGTTGGTCAGCAGCGTCTTCCAGCCCAGTATTGGGGTTGATCGCATCTTTCTCTGCTGATTCCGTAGGCCGCAGCCGCTTGGGTATCAAGAACCGTACTCTGCAGCAGGCACACTTGGGTCCCCAGGCCAACTCACCACCCTGGAAGTCACACTTGGTACAGAAGTAAGCAGCTCATCCATTCCACCTTTGCCGCCTGATAGTGTCTCCCACGATCCTGTTACCGGCACAGAAGATTTCCAGCTGCTGGTTCCCGGAGGGACTCTTTTCGCTGAGCACCCAATAGGAGGGATTCTACATCCGGTTATACGAAGGAGGGTCACGGGAGGATGCTGCTGCCTCGAGCCGGACAGAGAGGACCGCGTTGTTGGCACATGAGAGCCAATCTCATGAATGCTTATATTTGCAATACTCTTGTGAGTGGGCATTTGTTTGATTTTATGTTCCTTTAACACACACACATATATAAATATATATAAAAAACATATTACCATCCTTGCGTCAGGCAAAAAGAGGCAGCACTCACATCCAAAACATAAAAAGTGTGTAATCAGCATATGTAGACAGACAACCAATCCCGACGTTTCGGTTCCGGAATGGAACCTTTCTCAAGGGGGGAATATATATATATATTCCTCTTTGATAATGTTGTATGTCTAGAATTGATTATACAGGTGTAGTAGATGATATTGTATTAGCGGGTGAGACAGCGTGTTGGCTTTACCCCTTATTTGCAGGTGCTAATGTAGACGCAATAGTGTCTGCTCCCGCTGGCCCATTGCGTGTGTCATGCCACAACACGCTTGCAGGAGCAATAACGTCTGCTACATCTATATACCCTGACAAATATGAAGGAGGAATGTGGGGCATTGTCCTAAATTTAAATATATTACAGGGCCGGCTGGCATGGGCGTCCGCAGGAGGGGGCAAGGGGGGGCGCTTGCTCCCCCTGGATCCAGGGCCGCAAACAGGGGGGGCACAGGGGGGACAAGGGGTACTGCTTCCCGGGCCCCGTGGGTCAGCCCGGGCCCCCTGCACGGCCGGGCACCAGTTAATTAAATAAATTAAAAAAAAAAAGTTTAAAAAAATGGCGCCGCTTCCCCGCGGTCCTGGCGCACATGCGCAGGGCAAGCAGGGCCCGCTTCCCCCCGCTCCCAAAGTGGGACGGAGGGGGAAGAACAAGCCAAGCTCCTCTGCGGCCCGCTCCCCCTCCCGCTCCCAACGTGGGATGGAGCGGGAAGTACCAGCACCTCTGCGGCCTGCTCCCAACGTGGGACAGAGGGGGAAGTACCAGCTCCTCCTGCGGCCCGCTTCCCCCCCTTGGCCAGCTTCCCGCGCACCCACCTCCCACGTGCCCCCCGGCCCACCTCCTGTGGCCTTGCCCCCCCCCCCGAATCCCACCTCCCGTGCCCCCCCCGAGCCCTCCTCCAGCGCCCCCTCCCCAAGCCCACCTCCCGTCCCTGGCAGCTGCCGCGGGGATATCGGGGGCAGAAGGGGATATCGGGGGCAGGAGGGGGAAGCGTCCGGTGACAAGCTGCACCCACCCGGTCAAGGTAAGTCACCCCACCCAGTCACTGTCACCCACTGTCACTGTCACCCACTGTCACCATAACCCACTGTCACCATCACCCACTGTCACTGTCATCCACTGTCACCGTTACCCACTGTCACCATTACCCACTGACAACGTCAACCACTGTCACTGTCACCCACCCAGTCACTGACTGTCACTCACCCAGTCACTGTCACCCACCCAGTCACTGTCAAATCACTGTCCCACCCAGTCACAGTCACTCACTCAGTCACCCAGTCACTGTCTCCCACCCACCCACTGTCTCCCACCCACCCAGTAACTGTCTCCCACCCACCCAGTCACTGTCTCCCACCCACCCAGTCACTGTCACCCACCCACCCAGTCACTGTCACCCAGTCACTCTCTCCCACCATCATTCACCCACCCACCATCATTCACCCACCCACATTCAACATTCACCCACCCACCTTCAACATTCACCCACCCACCCACTGTCATTCACCCACTGTCATTCACCCATCCACCCACTCACTCACTGTCATTCACCCACCCACCATCATTCATCCACCCACCTACCGTCATTATCCCACCCACCGTCATTCAACCAACATTCACCCACCCACTGTCATTAACCCACCCACCCACTGTCAGTCACCCACCGACCCACTGTCATTCACCCACCCACTGTAATTCACCCACCACCCACTGTCATTCTACTGTCATTCACCCACTCACCCACCCAGGCAGGCAGACACATGTCTTTTGTTGAAAATCTAAAAATAAACAGGTTGCATTGTAATGTTTTATTCTGTATCACAATAAGAGTTAAGTAAAAGTTGCGCTCTAAAAGATATTTTTTCGTGGTAGGTGCGCTATGGGTTCGGGGGGGGGGCGCTATGGGTTCGGGGGGGGCCTGCTCCTTTAATTTGTCCTGGGCCCCATGATTTCTGTTGGCGGCTCTGCCTGGATCACTCGCAGTCCTGGGCTGTTTTTGGCATTTATGGTGCCGTACAGTACGTTAACGGCGCTATAAACGCCAAAAACAGACTCTGGGTGGACCGGGACGGAGGTGGGTGGACCGGGACGGAGGTGGGTGCCCCTGGCGCCGCGGCAAGCAGCTAGTGGTAGGCTAGCCTATGCTGCTACGCAAGAGGAAGCGCAGCGCACTGTCATTGGTAGCACTCGGGATTGATGCGGCTCTCATTGGTAACACTACCTACCAATGAAAGCCGTCTCACTCCCAAGTCGGGACCAATCTGTGCCGCAGCCGGGACCGCCATTGCGCTGCGGTTATAAATGATGCCACCCCCTGAAAAAAATTCTGCGGACGCCCATGCCGGCTGGGACTTTGGCAGGGCTCGGTGCAGAGGGAGTTTGGCGGGGCCTCTTACCTGCTCGAGAGCCGGCCTCTCCTCCTGCGGCAATGCATTGCCTTGACGACGCAACATCACGTGATGACGTCATATGATGCTCAGGGCCTAATGCCTGCCCTT
The DNA here is from genome assembly GCF_040206685.1 of Ascaphus truei. NCBI lineage: Eukaryota > Metazoa > Chordata > Amphibia > Anura > Ascaphidae > Ascaphus > Ascaphus truei. The sequence goes on from NC_134498.1 coordinate 18,204,850, forward strand.
GCATCAAGTGGTGTTGCATTGTCATGGCGACGCGTCATCAGAGAGATGTCGGAACTTACAGAATCCCGGCTTACTCTCTCACGGTCCCTGCAGCCACAACATTTAAACTGTAAATTGCCGGGGCAGAGCGCGGGGACTTTGTAAGCACGGGGCCACGTTACATTCACACCAATGGCACTGCCATCAAGCCAGCCCTGAGTCTAAGAGGATGATAATTTGAATAAACTTTTTATCCATCAATGCAGCATGCAATAGTTACACGCACTTGTTGCAGTCTAAAATCAGAATGTATTGAAATATTCTGTATTCCAATATACTGATGCTATGTTCTCATACTTGTCCTTTGTCTGCTTCAAGGTCTACTCAATTCTATGCAATCGCAAAACATATTGTTAAGGACTGCTAGAGCATGGAAAAAGACAGAACTAATGTTATACAAATTGTTAGAGGCACACTGCAGTTATAGAGAACAATATTAGACCTTCACCGTCTTACACACCAGCATTATCCTTAGAAATATGACATAGTGGATTTTTAATACATATTTGGATTTCAGATTTAACATGACCTTTCTTTCTAACAAAGAAAGGCATGCTGGATCTTCAGTAATGAAATGGTGTTATAGCAAAATAAAGTGTGTTGCGTGGAGAGAACGTGTCAATTGAAGCTATAGACAGAATGTAGTTGAAGTTGACAATATTCTGAAACTGCAACTTCTGCCTCAACTAGAAGGCATATACAGAAGCTCTGCACTGATGTACTGAATAATACATTGGGGTTTTAAGTGGGAAAGCCGAACCTGTTCCTTGTAACCCGTTATATTTCTGTTTGATAGTAAATATGGTTCATGATTTCATTAACTGTTGCAAAGCTATATGACCTTGCAGACCATCCCTTGAATGGGCTTCGAAACACTTATTAAATATGGCCCTACCTGAGCATTCTATGTAGTTTGATGAAGCTCAAACATGTTAATCTGGTGCAAACTATTTGTAAGAGGAGTGCAATTTAATTAAGTAACCACTCAGTAGAAATTAATAGAAGGAAAACAATGTGATATAATGTACGAGAGAAGGAAAGTAATATTTAAAAAAAAAAGTCCATTCAGGGTTAGCTGAGCCCGCCATGAATCCGGAGCAGTATTAAGGTAGAGGACTAATATTCATAATATTGTATCCACCAACGTATCTACTATTTCCATATGGTAATCCATGTAATTTAATTTGGAGGAGTATGAGTGGTCATGAAATGTTATTTATGTCACACAGTGTCAGTGTATGGCATGGTATGTTTGAAAGCACAAAAATCTTGGACGGGAAAAGAAACCGCCTGTGTTGTCAACACAAAAATGCAGACTATCCAGTAATTTTTAATGTTACAGTTATGTTGTATTGAACGTTACCTGTCTGTGGTATCGTTATATATTTACACCAGTTTCTTTATTGTTTTTTGAATGTTGTTATACAGGTGATAAATATTTGCATCATGATTATTCCCTTTCTCACATTTTTAATTAAGTTTGATTGTTTTACAATATATCATTACTGCGGCTTAGCAGCTATTCTTCCAGATGCAGGTTTATACCATGTGACATCAGTCTGATGTATTAGGGTATGTGTCACTGACATTAGGGTATGTGTCACTGACATTAGGGTTTGTGTCACTGACATTAGGGTATGTGTCACTGACATTAGGGTATATGTCACTGACATTAGGGTATGTGTCACTGACATTAGGGTATGTGTCACTGACATTAGGGTATGTGTCACTGACATTAGGGTATGTGTCACTGACATTAGGGTATGTGTCACTGACATTAGGGTATGTGTCACTGACATTAGGGTATGTGTCACTGACATTAGGGTATGTGTCACTGCCATTAGGGTATTTGTCACTGCCATTAGGGTATATGTCACTGACATTAGGGTATGTGTCACTGACATTAGGGTATGTGTCACTGACATTAGGGTATGTGTCACTGCCATTAGGGTATGTGTCACTGCCATTAGGGTATTTGTCACTGCCATTAGGGTATATGTCACTGACATTAGGGTATGTGTCACTGACATTAGGGTATGTGTCACTGACATTAGGGTATCTGTCACTGCCATTAGGGTATCTGTCACTGCCATTAGGGTATGTGTCACTGCCATTAGGGTATCTGTCACTGACATTAGGGTATCTGTCACTGACATTACTTCCCGGATGATGGCTTTTTATTCCAAATGAAGGGATTTATTGTTTTGTCTCAACACTACCACTAAGGTTGGTTATAATTTCTTGTTATGCACTTTTTACATGTTTATAGGAGAATCATGCTGCTAGTAGAGATCTTTCAGACTTGTATTCTAGGTATAAAGATAATTTATGGGTTACAAATCGGTTTCCTGTTTGAATCAGGTTTTGTTGATTGCCTTTGTAGTTGCTTCCAGTCAGGATTCCCTCCTGCAGTACTCCTCGCGACCTGTAGGGGCACACAGAGGAGTTACCTTCGGACTCTGGCCGGTTATAACTAAAATAGTCAATGAGGCCAGCTGCTATCCTAGCTTGGCTTTAAAACCCCACCCATCATTCTTGGTCTTTGCTTGTCAAATATCCTGTATACAGGTCAGGAGTCAAGTTATGTTTTGCTGCATCTGTCCCTCTTCCTCTTCACTCTATTGCCTAGTTCTACAGATATGGAGTTAACTTCTTGTTTTTGGTCTGGTATTCCCCTTACACTATTTTGTCCTCCTGTTTATTATTTTGTCCCTTGCTATTATTGCTGTTGCCTGTAGCACTGCATTTCCTTGCAGCGCACCTTGGTTTGTCCTGTTATTTCTCTTAGTACTAATTGCCCCCTGTTTATTATTTAGCTACCATAACTTTTTGGTTTAGCTCTGCGCATTGTGCAGACTTTATTTTGTTTTCCTTGTCTTATTATTTTTGCATTACAGTATATTAAATTCTATTCGTTTTGATATATTTCAGACTCCTGTCTTATGTGTGTTTCCATGCTACCTCCGAGGGATCCATACATCCTGATACTCACCTATTTTTCATGCAATAAAACCTCTTTGAAGACTTTGACAATAACTTTGTAAGTAGTATCTTACATTTTTGGTCACATCTTGCTGCCACTTTTTTCATTATAGTATGTGAGAATACGTTGACTAAGTGACCTCTGTGATAGCAAGAATTCTTTCATTACCCAAGTACTTTTTGTCAACATGGTGGAGATAAAAAAAAAAAAACATCTTGGAAGCTTTGCACTGTTGTGTTGCTAATTCTTGCAATATTAAGATTCAGTGGTCAAAGTGGCTTGAAAATGTAGTGGTACTGTCAAAAGTTTCTACATTTACATTGAGGAAAGGCTTTGCTGACTGTATTTGAACAAAGATTTAAACAATATTTATATTTAGAAAGATGAAAGGGAAATTACTTTCTAAAATATTTTTTTTCTTCTTCAAATAGAAATTGGAACCTACTGTATAAGTTTGGCAATCAAAAGGTCGCAATGCTCTGGGGGGCATGAATTAAAACGTATTATTACACTTCGGCCACAATTTAGATCGAATGTGAAAGTAATAACAAGTTATTAAAATATAAGTTTGCCTAACCATACACCTTTTTTTAAATCTACAATATGAATAAACATTTACATTTCATAAACTATATTTCTAACTGAAAAGCTACAACTACTACCTACAGTTCTATGTCATTAATCAAAAGAAGACTACAAATAATATATTGCTTATTTAACCGAGTGACAACAAAAACTTTGTTCAAGTACGGCAGAAATGAAGATTGCTGGAAACCTTTAAGTGCTGAACCTTATATTTTCTTACTTTGCAGTACTAGCAATAAACACTGCAAGAACTTAATACAAATACATTGTTTTGATGTCTCACTTTCCATTTGCATCTTCAAAGTGGTGCAAACTTACAAAAAAAAACCTTGTTATTCCCCCCGCTGATTGCCTGCAAGCAAGATTCAGAAGGTTTTTTTTCTACATGTGACGGTGATAAATAGTGATTTGCGATTAAATATATTGTTGGGCAACTTATTTTAGGTTCAATGACTTCCACATATTTCTTTCACCGTTAAGAACATTTTTTCAATGGCTAGTAGTGTGATGTTTACATCAGATTGTCATTTTGAGAAAAATCAAAATTAATTTCATGGGACACATTATTTTGCATTGTGCAAGGTTTAGCAAATTAAAATTGAAAAATGTTAGTTTTGTAGCCTACATAGCACAAATTAATATGATTTCAATAAATTCCATTCTAAACATACTGTAATCATCCGTTGCAGTACATGGAGATGCATACAGCATGCAAGATTTGTAATATGTTAGGGTTAAAGTAATTGTACAGTACATTGTACAGGTTGTAAGAGAAATTATGCCAGGCTCACAACTGTATATTACACAAACTGGTGTGTATGATGGCATTTTTCTAATTTATGGTACGTTATACGAGTTGCTTTTAGTGGTCCATAGTTTCTTTAATAAAAAAAACTGTGCTCTGGCTTTAATGACCTAATCAGTAGTAGGATATTCCTAATGAACTCAGATAGATTTACCCCAAGGTTACTGTTATGGATAACCAACATATAGTGTGGGGTGTAGAAACATCCAAGGAAATTAGCCTCGTTTATATCTCAATATACTGTATAGCTAGTGCACATTTTTGTAATAAACATAAAAAGTCAAAAGCAGAAGGAGTATATTCCCCTGTAAAAAAAACATATTCAAGCTCTAATCACAATTGTTGCAGCATGAGGCTAATATTTTTGGTCCAACATCGAACTTTGACCAGGTGAATGATAGGTCCAACAGAAGAGTTGTGTACTCTGCAGTCTCACAAATAACCCTCATGGTACAAGAGGAACTCCCCCACAGGGAAACACAGAATTGTAGATTTCTGATGATTTCCGCCCTTAGTAACTATTGTCAGAATTAGGCTTCCTATAAATATATGTAAGTATGGTGTAATCTGGGCCAAAATAATGTGTAGTATTAATAAAGTAGGAAAGGAAATCTCTCCCAGCGGGGAGGGTATAGGCAGTGCACCGCCTATACCCTCCCCGCTGGGAGGGATTTCCTTTCATATCCACGTGGGGCTGATGCACGCTCGCTTAAGGATCTTACACTATGAAGATTGTGAGTACCCTTTTATTATCCTACATATGGATTACAGTCACAATGATTACCATTTTTTATGCTTGTTTTTAGGATTACCCTGGAGCACTGGATTAGGGGATTTTTTCTCCATTTTTTTCTGCATTAATAAAGTAGATCGATACAAAATCACTGGCAAAATGAAAATGTCAATTGCAAACATTATTACTGTATCTCAATTAACGAACTGCAAGAGATCCTTCTCTTCACCATCCCATTAAAAAGGTCAAATAATCTGTGTAACCACAATTAAAAACTGATCTTAATCTAAAGGGATTCTTATATCCAAAAGACATGGACTGTCTCTAATGAGCACATTAAAAGGTTGACGTAAGAGGTGGCAAACTGAGCCCCACGGCGGCACCCATCTCTGGATATAAAAAGTACCATGAAACATAATGGAAGAGTTTGATAGTAAAAAACAAATAGCAGGTCAATCAAAGTCTATATGAACTGTAGAATAATCACTGTGATTGACAAAAATTGATTGGCTACAAATCATCTGAATGAGACGTACAGTGGTGTGAAACAGAAAGTACACCCTCTTTGAACTCTATGGCTTTACATATCAGGACATAATAACAATCACCTGTTCCTCAGCAGGTCTAAAAATTAGGTAAATACAACCTCCGATGAACAACAACACATGACATATTATATCTCCCTATAGTGGTCAAACTAGGCACAAGGCCTGCAAGGGAGTGGCAATCCCTTCTGCAGAGTTATTCTATATCACATGATGGGGAGGGGCAATACAGAGGGTCAAGGCAGGAGGCAACAACAAAGTTAAGCCTTTAAGGCCATTAACCCCTTATATTACTTAGTAGTCCCTAGATTGGGGCTGCAGAGATATACCTTAGAAGTACAAATCGAGCCTACATTCATAGTAACCCAAAGAAAAGTAGACTTCCAATGTAAATCCTGAACCAAATCAAGGATGTGTGTAGTGTCAGGCAGAAAAGAGGGCAGTCTGTAGCTACGCTGGTCTATAAACAGGAAGAGACCCGCATGGCTGTGAATCACTACTGTATGTACATTAATGATGCTATATAAATAAAGACATACAATACAATGGCTGAGGTAGGATATAGATCACCGACCAAAACCAAGATATCGAGTCCTGAATCGAGAATAGAATAGTGGGGGTCACATGCTTGCATCGAGGCAGGTGGCAAAGGAGTAAGATCGGGGTCACAGGCAATGGTCGAGGCAGGTGGAAGGGAGCGGATAGGTATCGGTACTGGAGGCCATATTCTGGAAGGAGATCGATGGGGCAGTCGTATGGCCTGTGTGGGGGTAATACTTCTGCCTGTTTTTATCAAAGACATTGGTGTAGTCCAGATCGAGGATTGGGAGTCAGAGGCTGGAACTGTAAGGAGCGTGGTGAATTTCCAATATGGGGCGAGGAACTTGGAGGCAGATCCCAGTGCAAGAAAACTGTTCACATTTCTTTTGCTACGAAAAAGCGTTACATTTCCAGTGGATTTCTTAAGTTGGGTGAAAAAAAAGAAATATGTATTCATAGAGTAGGTGTTGGGTAATTTAAAAAAACAAACATAAATTGCTTGGATTTAACCCCTTTAACATACCACTGCCAATAGTATACTGTGGTCCTAGGATCGATTTCCCTTTAACTTTCAGTTCCAAATGTGCATGTGTGCAGCTTTTCAATAACCCTGCGTGTATACAGTATAAGCTAAGAAGCACTGAATGAAGAAAATGTTTTCAGCAGCACTAAAAACAGTTTCATGACCTGTGATCAGTATCTATTTAGTAAAACGAGTTTATCTATCACTTTGCTGTTACACCTGTAAATTTGGCTTAAAACGGGCCCTATGCTTACTCCCTTCTGCCGCAGGGTAACATGTTGCACATCTGGTCTAATACAGTATGCTTTAGAGGAGGAATAAAACATTATTATTTTTAATGGTCGGTAGGTTTCCTAAAACAGTCCAAAGATCTTTAAGTTTGGTCCTATTTTAGTAAAAACAATGGCAGTTATTTTTAGTATGAACATCGGGACATCAGAAGACAAATATGGTTACAGTCGGAAGAATGGCAGTAAGATAATATTTTTTTTTGTCCTTTAACCCCACAGCAAAATAATTTTCTCGCAGCTTACAAATCTGAGCCTTCAACGCCCCATTCCAATAAAGCTGTGAAGCAGAGCACTGAACATTATAATGGGAGCTAATACATCGTTACCTGTGCGACACCTCACATTTCACTGTGGGTCTTATTCAATGTGATGCCAAGTGGCCACTCCCACCTCCACTGACTGCTATTGACCATATTCAATAAGACTATATATTCTTTCCAAAAGCCTTAGAAACGAATACTTTTTTTACTGCAACTTGGATATCAATAATGAATGTGCATTATATGTACAGGGAACTGGGTAAGGATTAAAAGAGAGGACACCACCGCACTGCTCATGATTACATTGAAAGTTTAGACATTCATATTTTAAAGCAGCAATACAGGTTACATGTATTGTTTTTAATTAAAAAAAACTGGTTTATTACAGGATTGAAGCAGGGTGTCTCCGGAGCTGAACTCTCATTTCAGCTTTGGGGACACCCTGTTTCCAGAGATACTTCCCTCCGTAGCAGTGCCGGTGTCCCAGTGACGTGGGCCATAAGAAAACTGCACCGGATGATGTCACGGCTTCCTATTGACCGACGTGACATGGGACATTTAAATGCCGCCACACAGTTCACAGGCTGCATAGATACCGGCACCCCCAACGGAGGTACGCTTCTTTGGAAGAAGTGGGTTTCTGGTTGAGATGGCCACATTTTTGGGGTGATTTGGATCCCCAGCGAGTTAGCCGGTTCCTTTGGTGAATCAAAAAGTGCAATTCATGATTTGCGGAATTTTTATTATTATTACCAATACACTCCGCGGATTCCGCAACCCGTGGACGGATTTGTAGATTCCAATCTGCGGATTCAGCGATCCGTGGACGGATTTGTAGATTCCAATCTGCGGATTCAGCGATCCGTGGACGGATTTGTAGATTCCAATCTGCGGATTCAGCGATCCGTGGACGGATTTGTAGATTCCAATCTGCGGATTCAGCGATCCGTGGATGGATTTGTAGATTCCAATCTGCGGATTCAGCGATACGTGGACGGATTTGTAGATTCCAATCTGCGGATTCAGCGATCCGTGGACGGATTTGTAGATTCCAATCTGCGGATTCAGCAATCCGTTGGCAGATTTTATAGAATCCGTGCAGCGGATATATAGGATTGTACAAATCTGTCAACGGATTGTATCCAAAGGTGGATTTTGATGAATTCGTGCGGATTAAAAACGATCAAATCTGTCTGCGGATTTTACACCGTGAAACGGATTTGGGGGGGGGAAGCGAGAAAAAAACGTGAAACGAATTTGGGCGGATTCCCCCATCTCTAGTCCCAGGACCCCCTGCTTCAAGCCTGTAATACAAAAAAAACAGTAACTTAAACCTATATTGCTGCTTTAAATGGCATTAGACATTGCAAGCTACATCTCCACCGTTTGTACCCGCTTTTGACCCCATTGGATTTTACAGCACAGGCTGCTAATCTGAGTCTTTGCTTGGAGTGTTTTTGTCTTCATCTGTCACCAGGTTTGCAATTGTTTGATCGGGTAGTGTGCTTGTGATATCTCCAATATGCATGTGCATTAATAAGGAGTATAGAAATGAGATGCACAGCCAGTTAGCCGAGCACCTATGACCTTAAAGTCATTAAATACGTGGGCTGACAAAGTTAAAACTAATTACTGTGGATGCCCAATTATTTATGTTGTCTTTTGGGAGAACAGAAAGATGCAGAACATAGGTTTTTTTTTTCCCCACAAAACATTATTCTTTCCTCTCTGCAATATTGACAGATTTTCATTAACTATTTCTATTTAGGCATAAATGGAACTGACCTCATAGCACGGGTCTTAAAAAATGAGATAAATGGAACATAAGTTAGGATGAGGAAACATGCTTCAAACCATTTTTGCTTCTTCTCTACTGTACATGCCTTGATATATTCAAATTATTCAACTCTGTTTGGAAGCTGTTCAAAACTGCCTAAGCTCATTAAAAAAACACTATATTACCTGTATTGCCCGTATATTTTATTTAATCTGCACAGGCAAATACAAAATGAATCAAATGTATTTCAGTGCTTAGATTAAAAGCAGGCAGGGTGCCTGACACATGGGGTACCCTGAACGTGATGACGGGCAGTAATCCAGGGGCTCCAAGATGTATCAGGTACATCAGGGGTGCACAACTCTAGTCCTCAAGACCACCAAATAGGTCAGCTTTTAAGGATATCCCAGCTTCAGTACAGGTGGCTCAATCAGTGGCTCAGTCTTTGATTGTCTTCTCAGTCTTCGACTGAGCCACTGATTGAGCCACTTGTGCTGAATCTTTGATATCTTAAAACCTGACCTGTTGGGGGGTTTTGAGGACTGGAGTTGAGCACCACAGGGGTATATCATGCTACAAATATTAATTTCATAGGGGGAGATTGAGTTCACTGATCCATCATAGCGGTGAACACAATTTCAACTGAAGTGCTGACCCCTCCACTTATGTTCATGTTATCAGGAGCTAGTCTGCAGCCTTGTTGTCCTGATTCAGAAGACCCATCTTCCGACACTCCAAGGGTTGACTAAGACCAACTTATCTGCGTTTTACTACAAATTAATGTTATTTCCGCAAATCAATGTGTAGTTTAAATGTAGCAAACACCCCAGGACTCCCTCATATTATCCAAGGTTAAATTGACCTTCTTAAGTTTATTATACAGGGCTACATTTAGAGGTAGACATTTACAGTGAAAAACGATCTTGGGTCTCAAATTTAATGACCGAATATTCTAGCAACATAAATCTACAGGTAAATAATGCTTGTCTACCAAATTCCCAAGGCATTAAAACTAGCTGGGGGAAAAAAGATGGATGAGGATATAAGTGTAGACATGCCTGTCTGGCTACAGTCTGCCCTCCCTGATATGTAAGTCCTGGTAAGTGCAGGCAGTGTCAGGCCCAATCTCAGGGTTTCCCCATCCTAGCAGCGTCCTTGAGTGACAGGGGTGGAGGTGGGACAGGGTCTGTGTTCTGTCCTATCAGGGGCTCAGATCTTGTACCTTCCCCCTCTGTACTAGAGAAGCTACAACCCTAAATTGTGTTAGTCTTGTATCGCCCTCTGGTGTGGGACTAGATTATCAGTCCCCAGCAAGGGGGCTGCAGCATAGCAAAGGCAGCTGGAAAGGCCTCATGCCTCAAAGTTGACCAAGGGACCATCCAGAGGTCTGGGACCTAAAAGCAGTCTGTAATCGGTGTATATCTATTGTATGCTGACTGTGGAATAAATCTGTCCCTGTTCAAATACACTCCTGGCCTGAGTCTGTAGTCTACCCGGGAATAGTGCTTCTGCAGGGACTGTCTCCAGCACTCCTGGAGCCTGCTGAAGATGGAGGCTCTGGCATCATCAGAGAAGGAAATATGCAATTAGCACAAAGCCTGTCTTGTTTCCCCCACAACAACGACGGAATCTCAGCTCTCCTGCAAGCCAACAGGTATTATGCACCACGACACACCTGGTAGCCACACTATCTTCCGTAGGGTGGGGGAAGAGGGGCTACATAAGCCAAACTGGCCTAGTAACCCAGGCTCATAAAGCCATTGCAGTCATTAGTGAACTGTTATATTTCAGTAAGTGTTTCCGCTGTGCCATTGACAGCATCCATCACCACCTCATTATCAGAATGTTCACCCTCTTCCAGCTCATCAATGATGGGCCTTTAAGATGTCTATTGGAAGCAGGACTAAATAAAATAGCCAGTCTGTCTGTAACAACATGCACACTGTTACAAAGAATTCACACTGAAAATTCAGAGAAGTTTACATGTAAGCCATTTCCACTGGAGGTTAATTATGAGAAAACAATTAATCATATGGTGGAAAATATGTGTGAACATAATAACATTAGATAAAGAATCCAGGCTTTCAGTGATACTGGTAAAAGAGACTATCATATGCATATACAGGATCAAAAATCCTCATTTTAGTTGAACCTCAAGCAACTCAGTGAAGAGCATTGAAACAAATGGTATACAGTAAGAAAGCAGCCGTGATATTGTTTAAACGCGGTACACACTGCTAGATGCATAAAGACCTCTCTTACTGGTGGAGATGTGCGAAACTAACCAAAACACAGTTGCAACACTTTTAGGGCCTCATGCAGTAAATGTTGATAAAAATTATCGCCAGGGCAATTAAATCACCGTTTTTTTGGGCGTTGCTATCACGGTATTCAGCAAGCCTTCATTACCGTTCATAGCAAAATTCCCAAAACGAGCGATTTGCTGCCAGCGATAGCATAGAGCCTCTGAAAAGGCCTAACCCGGCGATACATTTCTGCTGAGATCCGCCTCTCACAACGAAAATGTCGCCCACACATTATGTTTTTTAATATACATGTGTTTCAAAGTGTAGATGTGCAGGGGGTCTCGGAGCTGAACCACGTTGGTTTTATGTCAGGGGACCCCCTGCTTCCCGAGATACAGGCACCTTTATGGGGTGCCAGTATCTCCTATGCTTTAAAATGTCCCGGTCACATGACGCGGGACATTTCAATGCAGAGGGATACCGGCACTCCATAATGGGGCCTGTATCTTGGGAAGCAGGGGGTCCCCGGACATAAAACCAACGCGGTTCAGCTCCGGAGACCCCCTGCACATCTACACTTTGAAAGAAATGTATATTAAAAAATATTTAATACACATCAATACACGCCCCCCTCCGCCCAAACACACACAGTAATGGGCAAAATAACTATTATCCAGATATGGATAATAGATTATTTGCACAAAAGGTTAGTAGAGAACTGCTCACCTATTAAACCAAGAGGTCCTTAAAAAGGTAGGTGCAATGGGGGTTAATACATATGTTAGAAAAGATGAATGAAGAAGTTCAAAGATACCCCTAAAGATGCACTCTAAACCAAGCGTATATGTTCCTTAGGCTATAAGGTAAAAATCCCCTATACCAGAAACTAAAAAGGAAAGGCGGCGCAAAAAACAAAAAAGTTTTATTACATATTTTCTAATAATAGTTACACTCAAATGGATAAAATATAGGTATGAACTAAACCCCTAGGAGGAGCAATTGGAGTAAGGATTGGGTATAGTGTAGACCTTATTGATATCTACAGTGACTATTGTCTGAGATTAACCCCTTCCACTCCTGCGATAAATTCGGACATATGACGCTCATGAGCTAAACATATTTCTTATGCATAATTGGTAACCAGAGTCAAAACACCAGAGTAGTGATAGTGTCACATATAGGAGTGTATACTCGTTGGTCAATGCTGTCTGTATACCTGTAGTCGCTCTGTTAGCTTATGTGCTAGGTGTCACATTAGTAAGCCTGTAACGGAGTGTTAATTAGTTAGGCTTTAAACAGTTTATGCACGTTTATGTAATCGGCCACATTCAAGGAAAGGACACCAAATCTCTAGGCAGGAGACAATGTTAGTTGTATCTGAATACTTGTAAGTTCTGCTCTGTATATATGCTATATACCAGGGTCAATGCTAGTAACTGATTGCCAAAACGTTATATAGTAACAGCTGATATACTCATAACCCTTCCCTCATATGCATGTGGATATCTGACTTGTAGGCTAAATAGATAAGGCTGTCTCTGATAGTGGTTAGATATTCACAGCTTCCCAGAGTAATGCCTGACTTCATATGCACACAATATGCACAGCTGTGCACTTGTCAGGCGTCCGTGGTGTAATTGCCAGCAGCGCTATATGTGAACAGAAGGCTAAGGCTTCCGACACTCTGGGAAGAGAGTGGTAAAGGGAGAGAGAGAGAGCGGGCTACGGAGAGCCCTATAGCAGTTAAAGAGAGGCATACGACCCATTCTAGCGTCTGGTACAGTCCTCGCAGTCGCTCCTCCAGTGACGTCACCCTCGTGACGTCAGCAACTTCCGACACGTGTTTCGCGCGTGTGACGCGCTTCTTCAGGGGGAGGAGTCTATACTTCCTAGTCAGTAGCTGGTACTTATAGTGAGATGTGGACTCCCATTGGTCCGTGAGTCCTTATGACATTTGCCTGTATGCTGTTAGTAGCAGATTTAACCCTGTATGATCGGGTTTGGATCTTTAAACTGATAGTTTATGGACCAATAAACATTAATGAAATAGTATATTCCTCTTATGTTAAAACATAAATTCCCAAAAATCTGCACTTAAAACTAATGAGATGTATGTTATTCTTATTCGTTGAACAAACCCCAGAACGTAGGAATATGTATTGGTGTAGAAATGCATAACCTTAATATAAAGATCCGCCCCTAGGGTCAATACGGATCTTAACACATTTATTATGCTTGATACTATAAGGCTAAGAGTTGATAGACAATACCAGATGTATCACAATTGGTTACTCGAGAAATCACATGATTATTAACTTGATATTATGTGTATTTAAGGATAGGTGGCACTCTTAAGATGGTCACATGGTATTAATAGAGAGAGTGTATATATGTAGGAGTGTATTGCCCACTTATGGTGATCCGCCCCTAAGGTCAATACGGATCTTGACTTGTTATTAACACTGTATACCATTACCCCCAGATCTGAAGCTGTTACTATATAGAGAATTGAGAAAATTAAGAAAATTAAATACACATAATATCCTATAGATTCATGTACTGGCGTGTGATAAAATTATCGTAAAAACGCAGTACATGAATCCCTCATTCAATCCTGAGGGTGACTGGGTCTGGAGGAGATATATCCACCGACATTCCTGCTGCAGCAGGATTTTATCCCAGTCACCCCCTCGAGGACTGGGGGGTACATGTTCAATTGCTGAAAAGGTCATGACTTGTTGGTTGCCCTGATGGTATTCAGTAATGTGTCTTGCAATAGGTGTATCAACAAGATTTCTCACATTGCCTAGATGTTCCAGGACACGTACTTTGAATGGTCTGTGGGTTTTACCCACGTACCTCATTCCGCATGTACATGTCATCAAGTATATAATTCCGCAAGTCTGACAGTTCATAAAGTCGTTTATTTTGTAATTGATTGTACCATTTTTTTTCGTGAATGATTTGATACTTTGCATATGGGGGCAGGCTTTGCATCTTGTGCATTTAAAGAATCCCTTTGGCTTGTCTCCTAACCAGGTTTTTTGGGGTCGGACTGGAAGTGACTGCGTACAAGTCGATCTTTCACATTTTGCTGCGTCTGCAGCACATACTTGGAGTTTTAGGAAGTATTTTTCCAAGATCGCTATCCTCCAGAAGAATATACCAAAATTGGTTCAAGATGCGTCTCACTTCCTGCCATTGGCTGCTGTATTTACCAATAAAGCGTATGGTGTTATCTTCTTGTGTTGCCTTATTCTGTACAAGTAATTCTGTTCTCACTGATGTAAGTGCTCTATAGTAGGCTTTTTTGATCACTTTGTTGGAGTAGCCCCTTTCCCTAAATCTTGAAGTCATATCTTTTGATTGGGATTTAAATTCCGTTAGGGAAGAGCAATTGCGCCTTAGTCTTAAGAATTGACCAATGGGTATGTTATCTACAATATGCTTTGGGTGGTGGCTTGTAGCCATTAACAATGTGTTTGTGGATGTGGGTTTCCTAAATATATTAGTATCTAAGTTACCTGTGCCAGTTTTTAGGATTGTGATGTCCAGGAAATCCAATTGTGTCTTACTTATCTGATAAGTGAGTCTTAGGTTCAGTGTATTGTTGTTCAAATGGTCAATGAACTCTATTAACAGTGCCTCTGTTCCATTCCAAATGAGGAGAATATCATCGATATATCTGACCCATAGTTCGATGTGTTGTGTGTAACTCTCATAGTCCTCAAGGAAGACAGTTGTCTCTTCCCACCACCTCAGGTACAGGTTGGCATACGTGGGTGCGCACGTCGTCCCCATTGCCGTACCCTGAACCTGGTGGTATATGAGATGGTCAAATAAAAAGAAGTTAAAAAAAGAAGTTATGGGTCAGAGTATATCTGAGAAGGCTGCAGCAGGAATGTCGGTGGATATATCTCCTCCAGACCCAGTCACCCTCAGGATTGAATGAGGGATTCATGTACTCTGCGTTTTTATGATAATTTTATCACACGCCAGTACATGAATCTATAGGATATTATGTGTATTTAATTTTCTTAATTTTCTCAATTCTCTATATAGTAACAGCTTCAGATCTGGGGGTAATGGTATACAGTGTTAATAACAAGTCAAGATCCGTATTGACCTTAGGGGCGGATCACCATAAGTGGGCAATACACTCCTACATATATACACTCTCTATTAATACCATGTGACCATCTTAAGAGTGCCACCTATCCTTAAATACACATAATATCAAGTTAATAATCATGTGATTTCTCGAGTAACCAATTGTGATACATCTGGTATTGTCTATCAACTCTTAGCCTTATAGTATCAAGCATAATAAATGCATTAAGATCCGTATTGACCCTAGGGGCGGATCTTTATATTAAGGTTATGCATTTCTACACCAATACATATTCCTACGTTCTGGGGTTTGTTCAACGAATAAGAATAACATACATCTCGTTAGTTTTAAGTGCAGATTTTTGGGAATTTATGTTTTAACATAAGAGGAATATACTATTTCATTAATGTTTATTGGTCCATAAACTATCAGTTTAAAGATCCAAACCCGATCATACAGGGTTAAATCTGCTACTAACAGCATACAGGCAAATGTCATAAGGACTCACGGACCAATGGGAGTCCACATCTCACTATAAGTACCAGCTACTGACTAGGAAGTATAGACTCCTCCCCCTGAAGAAGCGCGAAACACGTGTCGGAAGTTGCTGACGTCACGAGGGTGACGTCACTGGAGGAGCGACTGCGAGGACTGTACCAGACGCTAGAATGGGTCGTATGCCTCTCTTTAACTGCTATAGGGCTCTCCGTAGCCCGCTCTCTCTCTCTCCCTTTACCCCTCTCTTCCCAGAGTGTCGGAAGCCTTAGCCTTCTGTTCACATATAGCGCTGCTGGCAATTACACCACGGACGCCTGACAAGTGCACAGCTGTGCATATTGTGTGCATATGAAGTCAGGCATTACTCTGGGAAGCTGTGAATATCTAACCACTATCAGAGACAGCCTTATCTATTTAGCCTACAAGTCAGATATCCACATGCATATGAGGGAAGGGTTATGAGTATATCAGCTGTTACTATATAACGTTTTGGCAATCAGTTACTAGCATTGACCCTGGTATATAGCATATATACAGAGCAGAACTTACAAGTATTCAGATACAACTAACATTGTCTCCTGCCTAGAGATTTGGTGTCCTTTCCTTGAATGTGGCCGATTACATAAACGTGCATAAACTGTTTAAAGCCTAACTAATTAACACTCAGTTACAGGCTTACTAATGTGACACCTAGCACATAAGCTAACAGAGCGACTACAGGTATACAGACAGCATTGACCAACGAGTATACACTCCTATATGTGACACTATCACTACTCTGGTGTTTTGACTCTGGTTACCAATTATGCATAAGAAATATGTTTAGCTCATGAGCGTCATATGTCCGAATTTATCGCAGGAGTGGAAGGGGTTAATCTCAGACAATAGTCACTGTAGATATCAATAAGGTCTACACTATACCCAATCCTTACTCCAATTGCTCCTCCTAGGGGTTTAGTTAATACCTATATTTTATCCATTTGAGTGTAACTATTATTAGAAAATATGTAATAAAACTTTTTTGTTTTTTGCGCCACCTTTCCTTTTTAGTTTCTGGTATAGGGGATTTTTACCTTATAGCCTAAGGAACATATACGCTTGGTTTAGAGTGCATCTTTAGGGGTATCTTTGAACTTCTTCGTTCATCTTTTCTAATAGATTATTTGCCCATTATTAAACACAACATTAGCATGCATCAATAAAGTAAATAAATACAGTTCTATTTACCACACCAGTATGTCCCTCGTTGCCAGAAAGCATAGATACAAAATAAAGACATTCTAATGGCCCCTAACCCCTTAATCACCTTAGCAGTTGATAACCGCTCTAGTAATTAAGGGGTTAAACCACCCTGCCCCGATACAAAAAAATAATTAAAGTCGGCACATGGTTTTGGGGGAGGCAC
Source organism: Ascaphus truei (assembly GCF_040206685.1). Lineage (NCBI taxonomy): Eukaryota > Metazoa > Chordata > Amphibia > Anura > Ascaphidae > Ascaphus > Ascaphus truei. Next base: position 18,222,190 of record NC_134498.1, read on the forward strand.
ATTGACTGATAATATATTAATTTGTACCACTTTAGGGTACAGATTAATACATTATTATGACAATATTTGGGGGGCATTTCTTGCTTGGTATTGCTGTTATTTTATTTAATTACAGTTTATTATGTGGATGTCATTGTTTGTTTTTTTCCTGCTTGATGGAAATCAAATGTTTGCTATTGTTGCTCGTTTTTACTTAATGTTGTATTATGTTAGCTAATGCGTTTCATGGTTACTTCAGATATTGTTTGAATTTATTTCTTTGTAGTTTAATGTTTCAATGAATTCATTAATGTTGTAGAAATTAATTGGTTTGATTGGTTACTGTTTAAAATAATTCCGAGTTGTTTTGGAATTAATTGTTTGGATTGGTTAATGGTTTAATTAATTCATTGTTGATGTTGTTATTGCTTGTATTCATTGGATTAGCTGACTACTGTTTTTATTTAGTGAAGTATGTTTTTTTGGACTTATGTTTTATTATTGTGTGTCTGGTGCATTAATGTATTGTTTTTAGGGTGCCCATTGAGTGCTAAAGAGGCGTATCATGCCCAGATTATTATTATACTGTATGGGTATGATGTACCACTATACTACTCAATGGGTACAGGGTGGGTATAGTCAGTCCGGGGTGGGTGCTTAGGCCTCCCGGGTGGGTGAAGGGGGTATTAGCCCCAATGATGGGTGTCTAGACCTTGCGGGTGGGTAGCGGGTGGGTTAACCCCTTTATTACCTTAGCGGTATTAACCGCTAAGGTAATGAAGGGGTAAAGTCCCCCCGCAATCCCCACACAAGGCCTAAACAGCCACTAAGGGCGAAACTCCCCCTTCACCCACCCTCGCTAGCCACAGTAAGCCTGGGACAGGTGTTTAACCCCTTTATCCCCTTCATTGCCTTAGCGGTTAGCTGCTTAAGTAATGAAGTTGCTGTAAATGCATTTTTCCTGCATCGGATGCATGCCGGGGGGCTCCAGTGCTGGTATTAATGGCTATCAGCTCTGGAGACCCCCGGCAACAATCTGAGGCAGGAAAAGGGCCTGATTTTTTCTAAGTCCCAACTTATTGCAGCTCATCGACGCATCTCCCCACCAATCTGCCAAAATGTTGAGGCGTATTGGATTGGGGAGATCGCTTTTTTAGGGCTGCGATAGGCTGCGATAGGCGGCAATAGGCGAATCGCGGCTACTAGAATTGCGTGAGTTTATGGTCATTCCGAAAATGGTCGATAAGTGGCTGATCGCCGCTCAATCGGCGATTTTATTTTGGTCATAAGATTTTGCAGCGATACAGGCCGTTATCGGCCACTTATCGAGGCTTACTTAATACGAGTAGGCATTTTGGCCGATAAGTGGTTGATAAGTGCCTTATCAACGCTTACAGAATGAGGCCCTTAGTGTAGTTTGCCTCAATGTCGCAAAATTAGTCAAACTGTTGACACATGGTGTGTAGGCACTATGTCTAGTCTCAACAATAACATCAGAGTTTGGTATTGTAGGCCTGAACACTGTGATGGGATTAGGTCCATTGTTGAGTTACCAGGGAGAGGTCGACCACCTGCTGAGTGGATTTGCTCTGCAAGAAAGCTGTAAGCCCTGGAGCTGTACCTGTATGGTTTGTCTGTGGAAGGGGATTGTATCAGCATTATCCTGGTCCACTTTCAACCCCAGTAATCTCATCCACCTCGTCTAGAGCCATGTGCAGAGACCAGAAATATTGTTCCTACCCAGACTATCCTGATTGGGACATGGTATACAGTAAATATGCTTTCTTTCCAGCCTCAAGAGAGAAATTATGGACTGAATATTCTTGGTGAAGGATGTGTGCTGACAGGGGACTGGCAAAGCCCCTGTATAGGAAGAGCTGACAGGGGATCAGCAGAAGGAAACTGAGAAGACCCAGTGCAGGGGTCTGGAGTATCCAGTGGATTAGTGTTTCCAACAGGTTCAGGATGGTGATTTTGATGCAGATAGAAAGAGACTCTTCTTGAAGCCCCAATTTATATATCAATCCACTCAAACATACCTTTATACAACAAGTGGAGGGACACCTATAACACAGAAAGCATCTGAGATAGCTGGGAGATATGCTAACCTAACTCATTTTGGATATACTTTGCATATCCACATTAGTCTATTTCCCAGGTATGCTTCTCTCCTTCTGCAGCAAAGCCCATACTTCAGCATCTGGGCAAATCGACTGTTTAGGGCGAATTTGAGAATAGTGGCAACTGTTGTTGTTGTAATCAATCCCTTAATACCCGCCCTTGCAAATAAATGCCATATTCGTGGCGAATTGGAATGTTGGCTAATCCTTTGCCCATCTGTACACACAAGTTTAATGTCAGTTGTAATTTTTTTAGTGTCAGTGTAATGCATAAAAATACCAAGTACGTAGGCTCTATTGACCTCATGATTAGTGTACCACAACATTTTTTGTGGGTAACAAAAGGGTGAACATTGCATGGCTTGCAAACTCTTGTGAAAGTTTGGCATATTTCTAGTTAATAGTCATTCAAAAGATATCAGTCTGCCAAAAACCTACATTTCTCCAAGTCAATAAGGTTGCTAGAACTTTGCAGATATAACGTAGAAAATATTTATATCTGAACTTTATAAACTATGACATTCGAAGGTGTCACATATGTACACCCGCAATAAGTACAGACAATTAATCATTGCTTTACGCAAAAGAAAACTCAAGTAATTCGGCTTCCATCAAATCATGGGTAAAAAAATGCTGAATTTATCATAGAACTGTATTAGTTGCCATTTTGTCATATACAGGAAGAGAAAAAATTGTGAAAATAACTGAGATGGCAGATGTAAGACCCCCTTTGCATAAAATTTCTCCCTAGGTCAAGAAAACCTCTCACAACATCGCTATTTCATATTCATCTACTTTTACTGTTGCTTTTTTAACCCTACCTTTATTCTACACAAGAAAAGGGATTATTTCAACTTTCTACTTAATAGAGCTTTTTACCGTTTTTGTAAAAACAGCTAATTCTTCTTTTCATGTGGTGATATTGTCGCCTAAGTGTTAGAGTTTTACATATCTCTCTTTCTTATATCTGAAATATTTGTTCTCTTTTGTAGCTTTACTTTCTTTAATCTGAAATTTCAAGGAGAAGAAAGTCTTTTGTGGCTTTTAGTTTTCTGTTTTTTTTTGTTCCCTCCCCCCCCCCCCCCAACTACAAAGCTCCCCATCTGTTTTTCAGAAGAAAATATAATTCTCCTTACAAGCTAAATGGCAAGCTTTTATCTGGCTGTGACATTGGGAGTATATTTAACTCTCAGATGTAGAAAAATGATTGCACTGTATCCTTTTTGCTTACTTTGTGCATCACACAAATACATAGTTTAAGGTGAAGCCCGCGTTCCTAAACATTCATGAAACATAACTTTGTTTCTATTCATAAATTGCCAATGTTATTTTACCAACTTTAAAATCCATGGATCTACATTAACTGATAAGAATCATAGGTCCTTATTCAATTTCCTGTAAAGTCGTTTCCCTTTTCGAAAGAATATTCAAGTCCTATTCATTTGGATGGAGATAAACTCTACGACAAGCCATCACTTTATACTAGTATTGTATGTCTCCCTCCCTTAGTCCATGGGTGACCACCTCTAGTCTTCAAGGCCCACCAACAGGATATCCCTGCTTCAGCACAGGTGGCTCAATCAGTGGCTCATTCATTGACTGCACCACCTGTACTGAAGCAGGGATGTCCTGAAAATCTGATCTATTGGTGGCCCTTGAGGACTGGAGTTGGGCCGGGAGGGATGCGTTTATACAGCTTTCTGCTAACAGTAACTAACCTGGAATTTCCTAAGGATTACACCAGCACCTAATTAAATATACCAAAGAAAAATACACTGTTACAAGAAGTACACAATTGTATTGTATTGTATTGTATGTCTTTATTTATATAGCGCCATTAGTGTACATAGCGCTTCACAGTAGTAATACATGTGGTAATCAAATAAATAACAGATAATATAAATAACAGATCATGGGAATAAGTGCTTTAGACATAAAAGTAACATTTCGGAAGAGGAGTCCCTGCCCCGAGGAGCTTACAGTCTAATTGGTAGGTAGCGAGAACGTACAGAGACAGTAGGAGGGAGTTCTGGTAAGTGCATCTGCAGGGGGCCAAGCATTATGTATCGTGTTTAGAATATCCACAGTGCTATTCATATGCTTCTTTAAGCAAGTGTGTCTTAAGGTGGGTCTTAAAGGTGGATAGAGAGGGTGCTAGTCGGGTACTGAGGGGAAGGGCATTCCAGAGGTGTGGGGCAGTCAGTGAAAAAGGTTTAAGGCGGGAGAGGGCTTTAGATACAAAGGGGGTAGAAAGAAGACATCCTTGAGAAGAACGCAAGAGTCTGGATGGTGCATACCGAGAAATTAGGGATGAGATGTAAGGAGGGGCAGAAGAATGTAAAGCTTTAAAAGTGAGGAGAAGAATGGAATGTGAGATGCGGGATTTGATCGGAAGCCAGGAGAGGGATTTCATGAGGGGAGATGCTGAGACAGATCTAGGAAAGAGTAGAGTGATTCTGGCAGCAGCATTTAGGATAGATTGTAGGGGAGACAGGTGAGAGGCAGGAAGGCCGGACAGCAGGAGGTTACAGTAATCAAGACGGGAGAGAATGAGGGCCTGAGTCAGAGTTTTAGCAGTCGAACAACAGAGGAAAGGGCGTATCTTTGTTATATTGCGGAGGAAAAAGCGACACGTTTTAGAAATGTTTTGAATGTGAGGGGCGAATGAGAGAGAGGAGTCGAACGTGACCCCTAGGCAGCGTGCTTGGGCTACTGGGTGAATGATTGTAGTTCCAACAGTAATGTGGAAGGAGGTAGTAGGGCCAGGTTTGGGAGGAAGTATGAGGAGCTCTGTTTTAGCCATGTTGAGTTTAAGGCGTCGGAGGGCCATCCAGGATGATATAGCAGAGAGACATTCAGAAACTTTGGTTTGTACAGCAGGTGTAAGGTCAGGTGTTGAAAAGTATATTTGTGTGTCGTCGGCATAGAGGTGATAATTAAACCCAAAAGATGTTATTAGGTCACCTAGAGAGAGTGTGTACAGAGAAAAGAGAAGAGGTCCCAGGACAGAGCCCTGGGGTACCCCCACAGAGAGATCAATAGAGGAGGAGGAGGTGTTAGCAGAAGAGACACTAAAAGTACGATGGGAGAGGTAGGATGAGATCCAGGATAGAGCTTTGTTCCGAATACCTAGAGTATGGAGAATGTGGAGGAGAAGAGGGTGGTCCACGGTGTCAAATGCTGCAGAGAGGTCGAGTAATATGAGCAGAGTGTAATGACCTCTGTCTTTGGCAGCATGGAGGTCGTCAGTTATTTTGGTGAGGGCTGTTTCGGTGGAGTGAGCAGTGCGGAAGCCAGATTGTAGAGGGTCTAGGAGAGAATAGGTGTTGAGAAAATGGAGCAAGCGAGAGAATACAAGACGTTCAAGTAGTTTAGAGGCAAAAGGCAGGAGGGAGACAGGTCGATAGTTAGAAAGACAGGTAGGGTCAAGCTTGCTGTTTTTGAGTAATGGTATGACTGTTGCATGTTTGAAGGAGGATGGAAAGGTTCCAGAGCAGAGGGAGGAGTTAAAAATGTGTGTAAGCGTAGGGATTATAGTAGGAGCTAGAGGTTTTAGGAGATGGGAGGGAATGGGGTCAAGAGGGCAAGTGGTAGAGGGAAAAGAGGAGATCAACAGCGACACATCCTCCTCTGAGACAGTGGAAAAAGACTCAAGGAAGGCAGGAGGAGAGTTAGGAAGAGGTGTAGGATGGGGGGAAGAAACAGAGGGGATGTTCTGCCGTATGGATTCCACCTTTTCCTTAAAATAGTCAGCAAAGTCCTGAGCGGAGATGGAGGAAGGAGAGGCAGCTGAGGGTGGTTTGAGTAGAGTATCAAAGACAGAGAACAGTCGGCGTGGGTTAGACTTGTGCATGTTGATTAGTGCAGAAAAGTAGGCTTGTTTAGCTTGCGAGAGGGCAGAGTTGAAACAGGATAGCATAAATTTGTAGTGAAGGAAGTCTGCGAGAGTGTGAGACTTCCTCCAGAGGCGTTCAGAGGAACGAGTGGAGGAACGCAGCATGCGCGTGTGGGAGTTTAGCCAGGGTCTAGGGTTAGAAGGGCGAGGGCGGCAGAGAGAAAGCGGGGCATGTAGATCAAGAGACGAGGACAAGACAGAGTTGTAGTTCCTGACCAGGTTGTCAGGGTCTGTAGCAGAGCTGAGAGAGGAGAGGGAGGAGTGTAAAGTGGACTCAAAGTCAGGTAAGTGAATAGAGCGCAGGTTTCTGCAGAACCGAGGTGTAGATGGAGGTGGAGAAGGGGAGAAGCGAGATAAAGAGAATGAGATGAGATGATGGTCAGAGAGAGGAAAAGGGGAAATGGAGAAATCAGAGAGAGAGAAGTTTTTAGTGAAAACCAGGTCTAAGTAGTGGCCATCCTTGTGGGTGCTGGCTGCAGTCCACTGTTGAAGGCCAAAAGAAGAGGTTAGAGAAAGAAAGCGGGAAGCCCAAGGGAGAGAGGGGTCATCAATGTGGCAATTGAAGTCCCCAAGGAGAAGAACAGGGGAGTCTGAGGAGAGAAAGAAAGAGAGCCAGGATTCAAAGTGAGAGAGAAAGGCAGAAGGGGGATGAGTAGAGGTAGGTGGGCGATAGATGACCGCCACATGAACAGGGAGAGGAGAGAAGATCTGGACAGTGTGAGCCTCAAAGGAGGGAAAAGCAAGAGAGGGGGGAATAGGAAGGGTTCGGTAACGGCAGACAGAGGAGAGCAGGAGCCCCACGCCTCCACCCCTGCCATCAGGGCGCGGAGTATGGGAGAAGGAAAGGCCACCATAGGAGAGGGCAGCTTCCAGAGCAGAGTCAGACTGAGTAAGCCAGGTCTCAGTTATAGCAAAGAGAAGCAGGGAGTGAGAGAGAAAGAAGTCATGTACAGAGAGGAACTTGTTAGAGAGGGAGCGAGCATTCCAAAGGGCACAGGAGAAAGGGAGAGAGGAGGGAGGGTGGCAGGGGATGGGTATGAGGTTGGAGGGGTTGACACCAGAAGGAGTTGCATGTGGGAGGCGAGGACGAGAGCAAGTTGAAATAAGACAGGGACCAGGATTGGGAGAGATATCCCCAGAAGCAAGGAGGAGAAGCATGGATAGAAAGAGGATGTGTGAGGAGGATTTGTAGGGGTGTTTTTTAGTGCAGGGGATATAGCTGTGTGGTGTCAGAGGACGCAGGTAAGAAAGGAGTTCATGTGAACTGAGAAGTGGTGAAGAAAGGAGAGATGGAGATATATGAATAGAGTTTGAGACATACTGAGGCTGGTAAAAAGAAGTGCATAATTTGAGAAGAAGTGAAGTCACAGCAAATATAAATGGTAAAGGCAGCATCACAGCAGTAATGATGCAGTCTGGTATTGATGATATCCTCCTTTCCAGCGTAGTTCAAATGCAGGAATCAGGGCCAGATGGGGTGTCCACTTCTTCCTCACTTCTTTTGAACTTCCTTTTAAACTTCAGTTGTTCAATAGGCATGCCACTTATAATGGGCCACTTGGATATGGGCAGCAAGCAGACTAGCTGTTCTGACTGGGTTTATATAGGCCTAAAAAGTCACCTGACAATGTTGTTCTGTCTGTTTAATTAGCACATCTGAGGCACATTCAAACAAATGGTTTTCTACACAGGGTGTTCCCTGCCTAGGTGGCAACACTTAATTTGATTAGGGGTAGACAGAAAACAGCATTCAAATATGGATTTTACCTAGCATTGGATCACTTGCATATACTATATAATACACACAGCAGAGGATTTAGAGATGGATTTTACCTAGCATTGGATCACTTGCATATACTATATAATACACACAGCAGAGGATTTAGAGATGGATTTTACCTAGCATTGGATCACTTGCATATACTATATAATACACACAGCAGAGGATTTAGAGATGGATTTTACCTAGCATTGGATCACTTGCATATACTATATAATACACACAGCAGAGGATTTAGAGATGGATTTTACCTAGCATTGGATCACTTGCATATACTATATAATACACACAGCAGAGGATTTAGAGATGGATTTTACCTAGCATTGGATCACTTGCATATACTATATAATACACACAGCAGAGGATTTAGAGATGGATTTTACCTAGCATTGGATCACTTGCATATACTATATAATACACACAGCAGAGGATTTAGAGATGGATTTTACCTGAGGAGAGAAGAAGGATAAGATCCATTAGGGTAAGAGTTCCTTCCTTTTAAACTTCAGTTGTTCAATAGTCATGCCACTTATAATGGGCTACTTGAATATGGGCTGCAATATTAATCCTATACTGTACTTGGATATTTTACTTACCGCATTGGTGCATGATGTGCATTGTACAATGTCAATGCCCCAGGCTGGTCATCCCAGCCATTGTTAGGACTCCCGCTAACAGTTATGCCTGAAGACTGTGTACAGAAGCCTGAGGCTGACACTGGCTGTTTGCTGATGCCCGAGGCCATCACCTCATCTGCCTCACAGCAACACTACGGTTACACTCTGTAACTATGCTTTGAATATAAATGCCTATTTTTGCAAGTCCTTCAGAATGTTAATATAGATAAAATTCAGCGATCATTAATATTTTCATTTGACATTTACCCATCTCAGATTACCTTTTCTATCAAAGAGTGACGTAAACCAATGACAGATATCGTAGAGGTATATTCAGTCTAGCAAGCATGTTACTGTATACAGATGTAGCCAGCCTCAGTGGTCTCTGTGCCAGGGAAACCGGCGGTCTGCATCTCGCAACTTTTTCCGGCAACGAGAAATTCTCTGTGGGGTTGCCATTCGACAGACCCACTCCTCCCCACCCCCTCGGGATCCACCGCTTTAAGTGTTCCTAGGCTGCAGCGTTTTGCTTTTCACTCTGCGACTGTGAGGACAGGAAGTCTGGCTACGTCTGCAAATCACAGATCACTGCAAGCTTTCCAACAACAACTTTTTAAACTCTAGTAATTTTACAGCAGAATCAGGTAATCCTATTTTTAGATATAATTTTTCTTTTTTCAACTAGCTCTTTGAATAATGTACCTGTAAATTGTGCTGATTTTTTCTCCTTTCAATCATTCTGGCACACAAGGGGTTACAAATGGTTTTAAAAATACAAGAATTATTTTTCAACCTCCACCAGGCCTAGTTTTATTGCTCATAGGACTGCTTATCTGGAGATAAGGACATCTATTTTGCCAGAGATGGGATTGTAATATGTCTTCCCTGACACTAGAATAAACAAGCGCTTTTAAATATATTTTGAAAAGCATTCTTGTAAGGATCCTATTCAAAAGGTATTAAATATGAAATTCTGGGGCTGACGGCAATTTGCAAGAATAACGAAAATATATTTGTAACCGTTGCGATTAGACTAATCAAATGACGCCAAACCTTTCATGATTAAGGAGGTGCCAAAGACAGATATCTGTTTCTCCTGCAAATATAGATGTTACTGTATGTGGTCATAATTTATATTGAGGTGTTTATGTGGAGTGCACAGACAACAGTGTAGATGGCGTGTCTCTCTTATAGAACAACGTTTTATCTATGGAGGCATACTCTAAAGTCCAAAGAAAGTTTTTTTTTCTTTCAAGTCGTAAAAATGCCAACCAGTGGTTGATTGACGACAGTGGTCTGCTTCTGTTATTTCCAATGAGAGAAGAATAGTATAGAAGTCTTGCCCTGGAGTTATCAAATCAGAATTCAACACAGGTGTGTTTTGAGATCAGACATGTGAATTCTCACCTTTTCTACTCCAGTGACCTCTCTGGGAAGAATCTATGACATTTGGTAACATACTGTATCAGGATTTATGCTTAGGTTTATCCTGTTATTTTTAAAAACTGTCTGCATTTAGTATAACTGCATGTTTTTGTAATCTTTTTCTGTAACCAGAGCACTGTATTTTTGCATATTAAAGCTTAACTTTAATAATTAATACTTTGAGCTCTGATTGAACTGTTACACCTTAGTAGAGAGTATTTCCATTTTGCTACAGCAGATTTGTGTGTCAAGTGCATAGATTTTCCAATTAGTGCAGGTATTGCTGCGGCCGAGTTTATTTGAGCATTTGCCCGGTCTCGGCCGCAGCAGTAACCAGGCGCGCGCCGGGATGTGCCTGGCGCGCGCCGAAGCCGCGGAGGAGCGCCCTCCGATCAGGGCTTTCTCCCTCCGCTCGCCGGGTCCGCCGGGTCCCCCGGAACCCCCTGCCGCCGTCCCCCACATCGCGGGACACCAGGGCTCCCTCGGGGAGCCCTGGACGTGCGTGCAGGGGGCGCAGGCACCCGATGACGCGTGACCGCACGTCGATGACGCGCGGCACGCCGAGGGAGTGCGGCTACCATGCCGGGGCATCCCCCGGCTTGCGGAGCTAGCCGCACTCAAATAAAATGTGCCGCCTCTGTACAATACACCCCAGTGTCAGTCTGGACATCACCCTCCTTTGAAGAGTAGGTGAATGTATAAGGCTGACAGAAAGCAATATGTGTAAGTTTTATCATATTCACTCCAGGGGATTTGTGCACCCACAGTTTACATCTAAAGTAAGGTAACTTTGATACTGTCTTTGGCAAGTTTTTATTTGCACTACTCACAGAAGCATATGCTTCATTTAACCCCTTCAGGGCTTTGTCACATTTTATCACTAGTCCATGGGACAATTATTACATATATTCAGTGCAGGTACCTGCATACGGGTATGCCTTGATGTGGCATGCAGGCTTATAAATGCTTTGGCCAAAGAGTTTAACAAAATTACCCTTTTTCATGAGATCGTTATTTTATTTTAGCCTAATTGGTAGGAGCGCAGGAATCGTTCTTTTTGTTTTTCTATATGTAGTCTATCTTTTTGCCAGCAGCAAACTTCTAAAGGGAGGAGAGCGGTATTATGTCCAGTTTCTCACAGACATTGTGCTACAGGAATGAATTTATACTGCAAATTAATTAGTTCTAACATGAGTGTTTAGGGATAGACAAAAGAAACAGTGTGACAATAGATATAAATATTATCTATACAAAATTAATATGACAGCGCAAATGTGTAAAATTTCCCGGGTCACAAAATTGGTGCAAAAACGTTGAATATATTTTTCTTTCAATAGTTTTTTTTTTAAATCCTCATAAAATCTGGTGCTGTTTCCTTCTTTATTTGTGTTTTCTCCAGTTCTTCATTAGATTACTCCTGTGTGTTATTTCAGAAAGCGACTTAAAAGGCAACAATTCAAATAGGACACTAAATAGGCAGGAATTTAATGTACAATAAGTTTAATTTCTTTTGAAGATAGTAAAGCTTTGTAGGACAAGTATTTTAATAATCTAATTCCTATAGCACATGCATCTTTTGTGTGTTTAGATGTGTTGTAGATTGCGATACCTTTTGTGATACCTTTGGGGGACCGTCTGTACTGACATTCCCTAAAATGTATCACAACCTCTAATGAACCTAGACATCCCCATTACTAAGAAGAACCACCATATGGGGTGAGTGCCAGGACCACTGTCCTAAGCCTGGCGGCTGAGGAGGTCCATGCTGGCCAAAACCAGACACTGGGCCCGACCAGAAGAAGGTTGAGACTTCTGATATCAGTCATGCAGCCGTGCTCATTCCTCTGGTGGGCCGCCCAGTTAATGATGCGTTACATTTGTGACCCGGGCCCCATACAATCTGGCGACGGGCCTGGGACAAGTAGTTACTAGAACTCTGAAGTACACTTTTGTGTGTGTGTGTGTAAATATATATATATATATATATATATATATATATATATATATATATATATATATATATAAAACAAAAGTTCAGGGCACTCTAAATGGGTAAGGGCAGGGTAAAAACTTATCTTATCCAGACGAGGTGCTAGCAGTGCGACCAGGATCACCATCCGGTAGCAAAAATTGACACAACAAAACACAAAATCTGCAGCACTCAAAAATAGTATTCAGATACAAAAGGTTTAATCCAACATCACAAGCACCAGGGTAAATACAGGAAAAATGAAGCGACGGTTCGGACATCCCCGGTCCTTTCTCAAGCCCTATAGGGCTTGTTTTATAAATAGCAGAATTGATATGGTAAAATGCTGCTTCAAAACACAACATACAGATTGTACAGATTGGTGAAACTCGATTTTCTGCTTGCTACCAATTTATTTTTTATTGTGCTACACTCGACTTGTTAAAGCAGCCATACAAGCAGATCATTCCCCCCCCCTTTTTATTGGATTGAAGTAGGGGGTCTCCGTAGCTGAACCCCATTAATTTCAGCTCCATGGAGGCCCCTGCTTTCGGAGATCCGTACTTCTGTATTTGGGGCGTGTAGCCACTTCGGCTTGCTAGCTGGGGTTCATGTAATGACCACTTTTCAAAGCTCCTGCATCCTGTGGGACAAAAGGAAGCTGTGACATCATGCGGTGTGGCTTCCTATTGGCCCACTTAATGCAGGAACTTCAAACTTTGCCAAGATACCAGCATCCCCTATGTCCAGTAGATGTGTATCTCAGGAAGCAGCTGTCCCCAGAACTGAAATTAATGGGGTTCACCTCCAAAGAACCCCCCACTTCAAATCTATGTAAAGAAAATGTTTACAAAATGGACCAATTAGATTGCTCCTTTAAATAAAAGGAAAAAGACATGTGCATGCACTAAATAATAGTGTGACTTAATTAACTAGTTAATTAGTTAACATAGTAGGCCTATCTGTCACAGGAGACCAGGACTATTCTATGGGATCAAGCACCAGACAGGACACTGAAATTAAATTAAAGTATTTTTATTCTGGTGAGAGCCAGCAGACACAACATAAAATCGCAAAAGAACTATTGTCACAGTCCCTGGCCCATACAAGGGGAATTTAGACCATATAGGTACCTGGCACAACCAAAATACTTTCCCCCGATGCAGCTGCCACTCTGGTACAGGCTGCATGTCCGTAGGTATCGTTGGCTGCATTTCCTCAAGCCACAACATTACATTTTTCACTGTAGCAGAACTTACAGTACAGCCTCGCTTTTAGGCTGCTCCGGCACAGCCTCAGAGAGCTTCGCTTAGTAGATCCGTATGAAAAGATTAGCAACCACACCGATATTGAAATTGGCTGTAACTCTTATAGCTGTCTCATCTCCATAGCCAAACATGGCCTGCGACCTATCATCACACGGATGTTACGTGATGAGCCAATCACTAGACGAGGGCTCACCTATGCAGGCCAAGCAGGACAGGTGGCGTGACGAAGAGGCTGAGGCAAGGAGGGCGGGATTTACTAACCAGCCAATGGGAATAGTACCTTCCTCCTACTCTTCCCAATGCTGGCTTGCTATCTCTGGGTGAGATATGTGCCTCTCTGTCTGGGCCGACAATAGTCCTGCTTATCGGACCAACGGCTCCCAGGCAAGAGGACTGCCCATCTCCACCCTCCATTGGGGGATACGGGGAGCCCCCCAGAGCAGATCTGTGACCCACAGACCTCCAGGGACCCATCCATTCCCAAACTATTTGTAGTTATTTTATGTGCCTTGTTTTGATACACAAAAAACAACAAATATGGCTGATGGGTCATGAATAGAAGGTCACAGCGTCAGCTCCCGATGACAGCTTTCTATTGGTGACTGAAGATAGACCTGACCTAAGCTATTTTGTGTCCAGTAGGCAAGTGTTCTTACCCAATGGCCAAATCTGCTCATCCATTAGAAACTGGAAAGACAATGGATCCGGTTTGGGGTACCAGTGATTCAGGTAAACTACAAAGAAAAGTGTAGATTTCGGCTTTAAGCAGCAGCTGCTCTTTACTAAAAAAATAACACTAATGAGAAGAATTGTACTTTATCTTGAAGGTAACTGTAGCACGGCTGTTTAAATTATGTGGAATCATTACAACATTACAATGCCTAGAGACCTGCAACTTGGCTGCAACTGAGAAATTAGTTGGAATTAATCCAAAACTGCTACCGAGGTCACTTTTTTGCACAGTTTCTAAAGCCAGCTTGGAAAAGAAATCAAAAATGTTTTCAACCATAATTATTTTCTTTCAGGTTTAAAAAAACAATTGAGCCAAAGAAATACTTAAACATACATCCCCATTAAAAAAAAAGTTATATACTGTATGTATTGTTTTTGTACAGGACAGAGAAAAAAAAATCTAGTCTTGGACAACGACAATGGTAGGGATACAACTTTTAAGCCACAGCACTGCACAGCACATAACATCAGTATACCCAGCTACAGTAGGAATGCACGTTTTGCAAAGCTCAAGGTTATCTAATAATATTGTAAGGCAGGGGTGTGCAAACTTTTAATGCCGAGCCCCCCTTTTCATCCATGAAATAAAAACCTTTATTAAACGGTATACAATGTAAATACAAATTTGTCTAAATACTTATTTCAACAGCTCGCGCTTGCAAAATTAGGCTGTGCCCACGCTGCCGCTGAGAGCGGTGACATCACCAACTCTCCAAGCATGAGCACAGGATGTCCTGCATAATTTTGCAAGCACGAGCAGGGAGGGCGTGGATCAGGTCTGTTTTAGTTTGTGTTTGTGTGGCTCTGTGTGTGTGTGCGTGCATTGACTGCTGCAGAGCGCGCTTCAAAGTCAAATTTGTTTGTCTCCCCAAGCGCCAAGCTTTGGAGAGCGTACGCCCCCCAGTTTGCGCACTGCTGCATTTAATCACCACACACACACACACACACACACAATCACAACACAGACACAGCACACATACTCAATCACAACACACAATAAAACACAACCAACACAGACAACAAACACTCAATCACAACACCCACACACACACACAGAAATACTCACTCACAACAGACACAGACACAACACACACTCAATAACAACACACACACTCAATCAAAAACAACACAGACACAACACACTCAATCACAACACACACACACACACATACTCACAACACACACACACAGACACAACACACACACAATCACAACACACACACTCATGCACACACACAATCACAACCAACACAGACACAACACACACACACACACACTCAATCACAACCAACACAGACACAACACACACACACAATCACAACACACATACACACAATCACAACCAACACAGAAAAAACAGACACACACAATCACAACCAACACAGAAACAACACACACACACTCAATCACAACACAGACAAAACACACAATCATAAGTCACACACTTTCACCTGGGGGAGGAAGTACTGCTGTAAGCATGCTCCTGTCCCCCATGCTGCTGAAAAGCGGGTAACACAGGAGGAGGGCTTATCTGTGTGCAGGGAAGGAAAGCCCCGCCCCCACAGCAGGGAGAAAGCACAGAGAGGCAGCAGCACGGAGCTGCTTCTTGGTCTCCCGTGCACAGTTCTACCCACCCCCAGGTCCCCCCGCACGCTGCCTGTGCCCCCTCCTAAATAATTTTGTGTCCCCCAGTTTGCGCACCGCTGTTGTAAGGCCTGGGCTCTTAACTCCAGTCCTCAAGACCCCTCCACAGGTCAGGTTTAAAGGATATTCCTGCTTCAGCACAGGGGGCTCAATCAGTGGCTGAAAATCCCTGTTGTAAGGCATGCAGTAAATCAGAGGCACGCAGGCTTTTTTTTGCTGGGCCCCCCCTGCTGGCTTTCCTCCTTGATGCGCCCCCCTCCTTACCTCGTGCGGCGTCAAAAGATGCCGCGGGGTCATGTGACGTCACGTGACCAGTGGAGTCATTGGACGTTACAGTGGCAACCGTGGCATTACATGACCCGATGGCGTCATTTGACGCCACGTTGCCATGGTCACACATCCTGGATCCAGCTGAATCACGGTAAGTGGCGTGTTGCCGAGGCCTCACGCGATCCCCCGGCATTTAATTTAATGCCTTGGGGAAGAGCGCGGGCCTCTGCAACCGCCCGCGCCCCCCCAGAAAAATCTCCCGCCCCCAGTTTGCGCACCGTTGCAGTAGAGCACCAAAATCATTAGTTTATCTTTCTGTACATCAAATATATACTGTAGGGGCCTATGCACTAAGCGTTCCTAAGCCACTTATCGAGCACTTATAAAAGACTGAAACGACAAAATTTCGACGGGTGAGAGGCGATATGCCACTTATCGGAAGGTTCTGAAACTCGTGCAATTCTAGTAGCTGCGATTAGGTTATCTAGACCTATCACGGCAATTGAATGGTGAGTTTCTCACAAAAGCCAGAAAAAGTTGGCGTGAAGGTGGTGACAACTTGCTGAGAAACGGCGAGACAGGGTTTATGGGGAAAAAAATGCCTTTTTCTGCATCGGATTGATGCCGGGGTCTCCGGAGCTGATACCCATTAATATCAGCACCGGAGACCCCCAACATGAATCCTATCAAATAAAAATGCATTTATAATCAGCTTCATTAACTTTAACCGCTTACGCAATGAAGGGGTTAACCCCTCCTGCTACCCACCAAGGGCCAAATACCCACTTCACCCACCCACAATAAACAATAATACCCACCTCCTCTACCCCCATAGGTTGATACAAGAGGCTGCTGGTGTCTGGGGATCCCCAGGTGGTCTCAGTGGGTGTCTGTGGGCCCTCAGGGTGTCCCCATTAGTGTCCAGGGGTCCTCAGGTGGTCCCGGCAGGTGTCTGGGAGCCTTTGGGTGGTTCCCGCAGGTTGTTCCTGCGGGTATCCAGGGTTCCTCAGGTGGTCCCTACAGGTGTCTGAGTGCCCTTGGGTGGTCTCCGCTGGCCTGCGGTACCAATCCTGTGTCATAAAAATGTTTTCCAATACAATTAAATAAATACACCCCACCCCCCCCCAACACATACAGTACAGTAATGGGCAAAATAACTATTATCCAGATATGGATAAAAGCTAATTTGCCCATTATTAAATCAAACATTAGCCAGCCAGTATAAATAAAGTAAATAAACCTTTCTACATACCTCTGCCACACTACTGATGACAGTAGTCAAAGACCCGTGGTGATGCACCAGCCGGCGGACCACTCAAGTGAAGGTGCGGACAAAGAGCCAACTACCTAATTTGCTGCGTACCCTGCTGTGGGCCCGTGTGCCCTACCATGGCTGGTCCGGCCTACAACAATGGAACCATCGGTCCCAGGCTTGGGACCAGTACCTACAGACCACAGGGGTGAGTTGACTGCCCCAGGGGTGTCGGTGTGAGTCCCCAGGTGACAGCGGAGCATGGTAGCTCCTTAAGCATGGCCACCAGGGTGATTGGCTCGCCTCGGCATTGCGTCCTGGCGTAGATGTCCCCCCTAGAAGATTGCTACCCGGTGGTACGTGTGGATCAGTGTCCACAGACTACCCGCCAAGTGGAGAGAAACTTCAGCCCCATCATGGTGCCCAGTACAGTGGAGATGGTACCTGATATTCCGGATGACCTGACAACCGTCAGCAGCCAGCGGAGCGGTGAGGGACCAACCCTTTACTCCCTGCAGAATGCGATGGAGGTATCCAGTAAAGAGGGAAAAAGGAGACCAAAAGCGCACCAGCACAAACGGAGCAGGAAGGACCCAAAACAAAAAATTATTAAAAGGGCACTTTAATGTACACATTAAAGTGCCCTTTTAATCATTTTTTGTTTTGGGTCCTTCCTGCTCCGTTTGTGCTGGTGCGCTTTTGATCTCCCTTTTCCCTGTATTGCATTGAGTAGCTGCACAGCCTGCCTACCTGGATGTGAGTATTTGTATATTTTTCAGGGGAACCTGCCAATGAGACTGATGGTGAGTGGGTTGCACCACACACCACCTGTCTTCAGGAGGATAGTACCCATAATATCACACAATAGGTACTATATCAATTATTAGTACCCTGGTTTAGTGGTTTGGCTTATTATTTTTGATATTATACCTGCATTTGAGCGCTTCAGCTATTTTCCACAATCCAGTAAAGAGGCCCTGCTCGGCGGTTACTTCATCGTGAAGAATCCCCAAGCACTTCCGTCTCAATACATGGACTTGCACGTTGATTTCGTGATGTCCCCAGAAGGCGTCACTTTTGAAACAATTGCTGGAGTGAGCCAGGACTGTGCAGTGACCGCTCTGGAAATTATTGCCTTCCCCAGGCATAACCTGAAGTGTTCTATTTGCCATGTGGTGGACCGAGGAAAAGGTCAAGACCTCCTTGCCTACCGTGTCCATGATGCGGATGGTCGGGTAAGGGTCTGGCACAGAGACTCCTTGCTGTTCCTTCCACCAGGGGGAGGAAGTGGTATAGAACTCAAGACTGTAGCACCTGACAATGAGTTCAAAGAGTCTACAGAGGCTCCAGATTCAGAAAACGAGACTCACAGGAATCAATGTGAGGTACATTCACAAGACCAGTTAGGGGCACCTCACTATGGGTCTCAGCAACCAGCTAACACTCAGCTGGCCACAGGTTTCAACTTGATAATGTTGTGTACCTTTGATGTTAAAGCACCTGTGATAAGTTGTACACATTATGCCCTCCATTTTTATTGTATAAACTTATGCAATGTGACGCTGTCCTCCAAGCGGAAACGTTGGTATTTCCACCAGGGGGAGAATGAGCCATGTCCCATCTGGCTCCCTGGTTTCCCCTTTCTCCGTCCCTCACCCTCGCTCCGGTGGGAGTTGCTGCGGGGGCGAATGCATCGCCAGGGGCTCCCGGCGACATCAGTTACAGGGCGTTGCCATGTTTAAAGTGTATTTGCGCATGCGCAAAGGCTCGCGCATGCACAGAAGGTGTCCGGCGGCCATGTTGGGGTTGGCACAACAATTGTGCATGCACAGGAGGTTGCGCAACACGGCGGTCATTACACAGTCGCCCATGCGCAGAGAAGAGTAGCGGTGGCCATTACAGGTTTGCGCATGCGCATTGGAGATAGCGCCACGGCCCCAATGTTAAAGAGGTCTCTTGGGAACTACAACACCCAGTGTGCTTAGGGGCAGATAGGTCACCTGATGCCAGGGAGTCAATAGAGCTTACAGCTTCCCTGAGGAGAGATACATTTGGCACGCTCAGGACAGGAAGAGTCAGTAGGAGCTGGGACACAGATAGGGGAGGGTGTATATGTGCAGGGAGGCAAGTAACCTCTGCACTAGGCCAGAAGTCTCCTCTTAGGCCCCAGCTAGGCACTACTCACCCTCACCTTGGCTGCTACAGGGACGCCCCCTAGGATAAGGACAGGGTCCTGTAGAGCAGCTTAAGTGAGGATCCAGCCAGGAAGAGTGAATATCCTGGCCACTGTTGTTTAAAGGTAGATCATCCTCTGTAGTACCAGAGGCAGAAACTGTTCAGTGGTGGATCCTTCCATGCGGGAGTCATCCATCACAGAGGCGGACAGTGACATGGGATCGTCCTTCAGGGAAGAGATCCCAAGTACAGATAATCTGCGTGTGCGGGTGTGGACACATCCAGCAGGTACAGTCAAGTCACAAAGTGCCCAACTATATACAGTACCGCATCTTAGTGGGCAGCGCTGTTCCACACTTGGGTGGGGTTGTAGGACTCTTGGGACACTTGGGTAGATGGTGGGGGTGTTACGGCCCAGTGAGGCTCAATGTCATAGAGGGACACTATTGTGATGTGTTGAATGTTGCTGTTATACAGTACTTATCTGCATATAGTAAACAGTTTTACCTATACACTGTTGTATGTGGTTACTGTATGTGGGTCCTGTGTCAGGGGTTATTCTACACATATGTTATAGAACAGAACGAGACCCATGCCTGTGCTCCAAATAAAATGCAGGTCACGGGGACACAATAAGTTGTTTAAAGTAAAGGAACAAGGTGCAATCCATGGAATCCTAAAGTAAGAATGATGCCAATGCTGGGCACTGATAAGAATGAACTCCAAGTCACCAATGTACAAAGTAGAATGTAGAGCATGCGGAAAAAGAACTGCGTCTGTAAGTTTCCCCGTCTGTGGAGCTGTGTGAGCCTATCCCACCTCCACGTTGTAAACGATGCCAGTACACAGATATCGATCTAGTGTGGTTCAGAGATATGAACGTTATATACAGAGGCAAGCTCACCTAGTCATATTTTGCTCCGGGGTCCCATCCGACAACACCCACACGATCCACCGCGCTGGTGCCTGCATGTCCTTGTGTGCTCCCGTGTGCTCCCGTCTAGGCCGTCGAGTTGGCTAGGACGTCACTGGATGCGACTCCCCCGAATGGGGGTCTCCGTGTCCTGTAGTCCAACCCCAGGTAAAGCGGCTAGTACTCCGGCATAACTCGCAACTGTGGGTAAAGTCCATTATGCACAACGTAATGGTGTAATCACTTCCTGTGTCCTTGTTCCACAGCGTGCTCCCAATTGTGTAGTCAAGAAGTAGAAAAGGGAGAGAAAATTGGGCACTGCTGAAATAGAGATGAGGCTGGTAGTAGGTAAAAAATTATGTCACTTTATTGGGCATTTAAGTCAAATTGTCTAAAAACAGCACACATCCCCTGACGCGTTTCCCACAAGGAAGTGATTAGACAATTTGGCTTACATGCCCAACAAAGTGCACTTAATTTTTTACCTACTACCAGCCTCATCTCTACTGTATTTCAGCAGTACCCAATTTTCTCTCCCTTTTCTACTATTATTCTACACTTAGAATCCTGCACAGGTAGAGGCGCTGTTTATGTGAGTATGTTCCAGAATACACCCCAGGTTCCATCAGCGGACGCTCAGGCCTCCTGTGAGCCTGACAGATATTGCACCACACCTGGTAATGCATGTAGATTTCCCTACATGGTCCCATAGTGTGTGGGAGGAACATACAGTATTATACAAACAGAATTGACATACTAACGGTAATGTATGTGTTCATTTACTAAGGTACAATTGCATGATATCTAATACATGATGCATTTAAAAATTATGCTCTTTGGCCCAGATCCATATGAATGGGAGTAAAGGCGTGCTAAAGCTTTATCCTTTTGTGGATCCGGCCATATGATCCTACAGATCGGCAAAATAGGTTTTATGAAAAACACAGTAGAAACTGGAGTTTTTTTTTTTTTAATTCTCCCGATATCGGGAGTACGACCCAAAAAATATACACAAGAAAATGACACAATCAGTACCAATAGAGGTACAAGCTCTGGCTTCCCTTCCAAAATTGATGTTACACAGTTCATGATCTTATGTTTGTGAGGGCAATCATACTGTACTATCTCTTTTAATATACTATGACATACCACACTATAAGCTTTATGTCTTTTTATGTGGTTCCATCAGTGATATTCATATTCAATTTCACATCTCTATTGAATGTCATTGAGATCACTACACTACTGTATATCTGTATTGCGATTTTCATGTGTTTATATTTGGGTTGTGTGCCCGATTCTGTGAACGACTGACTTGGCCGTCAATTTTGACTTTGCTAGAATTAACTTGCTATACCTACAAGGGGGAAAATAATTTAAATGTAGTTTTTCTTTTTTTTATTAGCGCTTATTATTATTTAATTTATTTATAAAATATTTTACCAGGAAGTAATACATTGAGAGTTACCTCTCGTTTTCAAGTATGTCCTGGGAACAGAGTAAAACAAATAATACATGGTTACAAGTACAGTTACATAAATGAACAGGGTATACATTATATACAAGACATTGCGTGCACAGTTAAAGAAAATATATATTATGAGCATATGAAACAGTTACAGACCAGGTTAAAATGTGAGACAGCCTTAGATTTGAAAGAACTTAAACTGGTGGTGGATGTGAGAGTCTCCAGTAGGTTGTTCCAGTTTTGGGGTACACGGAAGGAGAAGGAGGAACGTCCGGATACTTTGTTGAGTCTTGAAACCATGAATAGTCTTTTGGACTCTGATCTCAGGTGATAAGTGCTGCAAGTGGTAGGGGTGAGGAGCTTGTTCAGGTAGCTGGGTACAGTAGCTTGCCCAGAAAGTATTTGAGGGTGAGACAGGAAAGGTGAACTTTGCGCCTAGACTCTAGTGTTGACCAATCTAGTTCTTTGAGCATTTCGCAGTGATGTGTGTTGTAGTTGCATTGGAGAACAAAACGACAAATTGAATTGTAGAGGGTGTCAAGTTTGCTAAGGTGGGTTTGAGGAGCTGAGCCATATACTATGTCTCCATAGTCAATAATTGGCATTAGCATCTGCTGTGCGATACGCTTTCTGACCAGGAGACTTAGGGAGGATTTGTTCTTGTAAAGTACCCGTAGTTTGGCATAGGTCTTGGTTGTCAGGGTATCAATGTGCATCCCGAATGTTAAGTGGGAGTCAAACCATAAGCCCAGGTATTTAAAACTAGTGACAGGTGTTAGGGTGGTGTTAGCGTTGGTTCTAATCAGGAGCTCAGTCACTGGAAGTTTTACAAATTTAGTCTTGGTCCCAAATACCATTGTTACAGTCTTGTCATTGTTTAAAAACAGTTTGTTTTGGGAAATCCAGTTTTCGAGTCTCAAAAAGTCAGACTGAAGTATGTGTTGAAGGTCAGAGAGGCTATGGCTGTGTGCATATAGGATTGTGTCATCTGCATACATGTGTATTGAGGCTTCCTTACAAGCTGTGGGAAGATCATTAATGAACACTGAGAAGAGTAGGGGCCCCAGAACAGAGCCTTGCGGGACACCACAGGTAATATCCAGGGGGTTGGAGTTAGAGCCTGAGATGGACACATGTTGGGATCTACCTGATAGGTAGGACTGAAACCAGTTTAAAGCATGTTTCCCTATTCCAGAGCTCTGAGTTTGTTAAGCAGGATAGCATGATCAACTGTGTCAAAAGACTTTGCAAAATCTAGGAATACTGCACCAGTGAGTTGTCCCCGTTCCATTCCACACTGGATTTCATTGCAAACTTTTAGCAGGGTAGTTACGGTGGAGTGTTTGGGACGAAACCCAGATTGGAATTGGCTATTGAAATTTGTCTTGGTATAGAAATCGCTTAATTGGGAGTGGACACATTTTTCCATGACTTTGGATAGAATTGGGAGAAGTGAGATTGGCCTGTAGTTTGAGACAGTGTTTTTGTCCCCACTTTTGAAGATTGGGACAACTCTGGCAGTTTTCCAGGTCTTAGGGATATGGCCTGCAGACAGGATAGAGTTGACTATGGACGCAATTGGTTTGGCAATGGCTGGGGCACCAAGTCGTAGGAACCTAGATTGTAGTAAGTCGGGTCCACATTGGCTGCTTAGTTTTAGTTTGAGGAGCGCTTGTATAATCTCCTCTTCAGGTACTGGGCCAAATTGAAAATTGTGGGCAGTGTTGGGAGGGGGTGGGACTGTAGGGGTACTCCCAGGATGAGATTCAGGTTTGTGGTTTGGGCTGCGTTTCGCTAATAAGTTAGTGGCACACCCCACAAAGTAATCATTGAATGCATTTGCAATGTCAGTGGGGTTTGTCAGAGTAATATCCCCCTTAGTGATATTACTTGGTTGTTGATGGTTAGGAGGCTGGAATATATTGTTGATAACCTTCCAGAAGTTAGCTGGGTTTGATGTATTCTGGTGGAGATTGTCAGAGTAATATTGTGCTTTTGCATGCCTTGTTTGCCTTGTGCACATGTTCCGCATGCATATGTAGTATTGTATTGTATTGTATGTCTTTATTTATATAGCGCCATTAGTGTACATAGCGCTTCACAGTAGTAATACATGTGGTAATCAAATAAATAACAGATAATATAAATAACAGATCATGGGAATAAGTGCTTTAGACATAAAAGTAACATTTCGGAAGAGGAGTCCCTGCCTCGAGGAGCTTACAGTCTAATTGGTAGGTAGGGAGAACGTACAGAGACAGTAGGAGGGGGTTCTGGTAAGTGCGTCTGCAGGGGGCCAAGCTTTATGTATCATGTGTTCAGAATGTTCACAGTGCTATTCATATGCTTCTTTAAGCAAGTGTGTCTTAAGGTGGGTCTTAAAGGTGGATAGAGAGGGTGCTAGTCGGGTACTGAGGGGAAGGGCATTCCAGAGGTGTGGGGCAGTCAGTGAAAAAGGTTTAAGGCGGGAGAGGGCTTTAGATACAAAGGGGGTAGAAAGAAGACATCCTTGAGAAGAACGCAAGAGTCTGGATGGTGCATACCGAGAAATTAGGGATGAGATGTAAGGAGGGGCAGAAGAATGTAAAGCTTTAAAAGTGAGGAGAAGAATGGAGTGTGAGATGCGGGATTTGATCGGAAGCCAGGAGAGGGATTTCATGAGGGGAGATGCTGAGACAGATCTAGGAAAGAGTAGAGTTATTCTGGCAGCAGCATTTAGGATAGATTGTAGGGGAGACAGGTGAGAGGCAGGAAGGCCGGACAGCAGGAGGTTACAGTAATCAAGACGGGAGAGAATGAGGGCCTGAGTCAGAGTTTTAGCAGTCGAACAACAGAGGAAAGGGCGTATCTTAGTTATATTGCGGAGGAAAAAGCGACAAGTTTTAGAAATTTTTTGAATGTGAGGGGCGAATGTGAGAGAGGAGTCGAATGTGACCCCTAGGCAGCGTGCTTGGGCTACTGGGTGAATGATTGTAGTTCCAACAGTAATGTGGAAGGAGGTAGTAGGGCCAGGTTTGGGAGGAAGTATGAGGAGCTCTGTTTTAGCCATGTTGAGTTTAAGGCGTCGGAGGGCCATCCAGGATGATATAGCAGAGAGACATTCAGAAACTTTGGTTTGTACAGCAAGTGTAAGGTCAGGTGTTGAAAAGTATATTTGTGTGTCGTCGGCAAAAAGGTGATAATTAAACCCAAAAGATGTTATTAGGTCACCTAGAGAGAGTGTGTACAGAGAAAAGAGAAGAGGTCCCAGGACAGAGCCCTGGGGTACCCCCACAGAGAGATCAATAGAGGAGGAGGAGGTGTTAGCAGAAGAGACACTAAAAGTACGATGAGAGAGGTAGGATGAGATCCAGGATAGAGCTTTGTTCCGAATACCTAGAGTATGGAGAATGTGGAGGAGAAGAGGGTGGTCCACGGTGTCAAATGCTGCAGAAAGGTCGAGTAATATGAGCAGAGTGTAATGACCTCTGTCTTTGGCAGCATGGAGGTCGTCAGTTATTTTAGTGAGGGCTGTTTCGGTGGAGTGAGCAGTGCGGAAGCCAGATTGTAGAGGGTCTAGGAGAGAATAGGTGTTGAGAAAATGGAGCAAGCGAGAGAATACAAGACGTTCAAGTAGTTTAGAGGCAAAAGGCAGGAGGGAGACAGGTCGATAGTTAGAAAGACAGGTAGGGTCAAGCTTGCTGTTTTTGAGTAATGGTATGACTGTTGCATGTTTGAAGGAGGATGGAAAGGTTCCAGAGCAGAGGGAGGAGTTAAAAATGTGTGTAAGCGTAGGGATTATAGTAGGAGCTAGAGGTTTTAGGAGATGGGAGGGAATGGGGTCAAGAGGGCAAGTGGTAGAGGGAGAAGAGGAGATCAACAGCGACACATCCTCCTCTGAGACAGTGGAAAAAGACTCAAGGAAGGCAGGAGGAGAGTTAGGAAGAGGTGTAGGATGGGGGGAAGAAACAGAGGGGATGTTCTGCCATATGGATTCCACCTTTTCCTTAAAATAGTCAGCAAAGTCCTGAGCGGAGATGGAGGAAGGAGAGGCAGCTGAGGGTGGTTTGAGTAGAGTATCAAAGACAGAGAACAGTCGGCGTGGGTTAAACTTGTGCATGTTGATTAGTGCAGAAAAGTAGGCGAGAGGGCAGAGTTGAAACAGGATAGCATAAATTTGTAGTGAAGGAAGTCTGCGAGAGTGTGAGACTTCCTCCAGAGGCGTTCAGAGGAACGAGTGGAGGAACGCAGCATGCGCGTGTGGGAATTTAGCCAGGGTCTAAGGTTAGAAGGGCGAGGGCGGCAGAGAGAAAGCGGGGCATGTAGATCAAGAGACGAGGACAAGACAGAGTTGTACTTTCTGACCAGGTTGTCAGGGTCTGTAGCAGAGCTGAGAGAGGAGAGGGAGGAGTGTAAAGTGGACTCAAAGTCAGGTAAGTGAATAGAGCGCAGGTTTCTGCAGAACCGGGGGGTAGATGGAGGTGGAGAAGGGGAGAAGCGAGATAAAGAGAATGAGATGAGATGATGGTCAGAGAGAGGAAAAGGGGAAATGGAAAAATCAGAGAGAGAGAAGTTTTTAGTGAAAACCAGGTCTAAGTAGTGGCCATCCTTGTGGGTGCTGGCTGCAGTCCACTGTTGAAGGCCAAAAGAAGAGGTAAGAGAAAGAAAGCGGGAAGCCCAAGGGAGAGAGGGGTCATCAATGTGGCAATTGAAGTCCCCAAGGAGAAGAACAGGGGAGTCTGAGGAGAGAAAGAAAGAGAGCCAGGATTCAAAGTGAGAGAGAAAGGCAGAAGGGGGATGAGTAGAGGTAGGTGGGCGATAGATGACCGCCACATGAACAGGGAGAGGAGAGAAGATCTGGACAGTGTGAGCCTCAAAGGAGAGAAAAGCAAGAGAGGGGGGAATAGGAAGGGTTCGGTAACGGCAGACAGAGGAGAGCAGGAGCCCCACGCCTCCACCCCTGCCATCAGGGCGCGGAGTGTGGGAGAAGGAAAGGCCACCATAGGAGAGGGCAGCTTCCAGAGCAGAGTCAGACTGAGTGAGCCAGGTCTCAGTTATAGCAAAGAGAAGCAGGGAGTGAGAGAGAAAGAAGTCATGTACAGAGAGGAACTTGTTAGAAAGAGAGCGTGCGTTCCAAAGGGCACAGGAGAAAGGGAGAGAGGAGGGAGGGTGGCAGGGGATGGGTATGAGGTTGGAGGGGTTGACACCAGAAGGAGTAGAAGTTGCATGTGGGAGGCGAGGACGAGAGCAAGTTGAAATAAGACAGGGACCAGGATTGGGAGAGATATCCCCAGAAGCAAGGAGGAGAAGCATGGATAGAAAGAGGATGTGTGAGGAGGATTTGTAGGGGTGTTTTTTAGTGCAGGGGATATAGCTGTGTGGTGTCAGAGGACGCAGGTAAGAAAGGAGTTCATGTGAACTGAGAAGTGGTGAAGAAAGGAGAGATGGAGATATATGAATAGAGTTTGGGACATACTGAGGCTGGTAAAAAGAAGTGCATAATTTGAGAAGAAGTGAAGTCACAGCAAATATAAATGGTAAAGGCAGCATCACAGCAGTAATGATGCAGTCTGGTATTGATGATATCCTCCTTTCCAGCGTAGTTCAAATGCAGGAATCAGGGCCAGATGGGGTGTCCACTTCTTCCTCACTTCTTTTGAACTTCCTTTTAAACTTCAGTTGTTCAATAGGCATGCCACTTATAATGGGCCACTTGGATATGGGCAGCAAGCAGACTAGCTGTTCTGACTGGGTTTATATAGGCCTAAAAAGTCACCTGACAATGTTGTTCTGTCTGCTTAATTAGCACATCTGAGGCACATTCAAACAAATGGTTTTCTACACAGGGTGTTCCCTGCCTAGGTGGCAACACTTAATTTGATTAGGGGTAGACAGAAAACAGCATTCAAATATGGATTTTACCTAGCATTGGATCACTTGCATATACTATATAATACACACAGCAGAGGATTTAGAGATGGATTTTACCTAGCATTGGATCACTTGCATATACTATATAATACACACAGCAGAGGATTTAGAGATGGATTTTACCTAGCATTGAATCACTTGCATATACTATATAATACACACAGCAGAGGATTTAGAGATGGATTTTACCTAGCATTGGTTCACTTGCATATACTATATAATACACAAAGCAGAGGATTTAGAGATGGATTTTACCTGAGGAGAGAAGAAGGATAAGATCCATTAGGGTAAGAGTTCCTTCCTTTTAAACTTCAGTTGTTCAATAGGTATGCCACTTATAATGGGCCACTTGGATATGGGCTGCATTGAGATCCTTGGTAGTGCCAGTTACTTTGTAGCTTTTCCACAAGGCATCCCTGAACTGGTAGAGTGCTATAAGGTCAGGTGTAACCCATGGAAGGTGGGCCCCCCGTACCCTTATTTTGCGTAGTGGAGCATGGGTATCGCAGAGTTTTAAGAACTCGGATTGGAAATAGTCGAGCGCAGAATCAGGGTCGGGAATTAAATCGATTCTGTGCCATGGGCAGTTGGTAAGGTCATCCAGAAACTGTTGTGGGTTAAAGTTTTTAAATGTTCTAGTGAGGAGAACTTTAGGGCTTGAATGGGGCAGTTTAATTTTTCTTACACAGTACACTATTGCGTGGTCACTGAAAATATCAGGAAGGATGCCAGAGGATTGGATTCTGCTGGGGTTTGAGGAGAGAATCCAGTCTAGCAAGGAATGGTTATGCGATTTCAGGTTTATCCGTGTGGGTTGGGAAATGAGTTGCGATAGTTTAAGTGACCTGAGTTGTATCTGGATTTTGTGGTTTTTAGGGTCAAGCCAATTGAAGTTGAAATCCCCAAGAACTAGCAGCTCACTCTTCTCATTCAGAGAGGAAATGGAGCCAAGAAATTGGGTGATATCAGTCAGGGATTGTAGAGGGGCTTTAGGGGGGCGGTAGATGCCAGCAAGCAAGATGGGCGGAGGCAGATTTTGCCAACTAGAATTTCAAAAGAGGGTGGGCTTGGTGGGCAATTTAACAGTGTAAATTGTAATGTGTCTGCAATATAAAATAACACCCCTCCTCCTCTCTTTGAACTATCTCTCCTAAAAATGGAGTATCCCTGAATGGCAATATTTGCATCAGGGGTTTTAGGGGAAAGCCATGTTTCTGTAAGAACGATGGCTTTGGGTTTATGCATAAGGCACCATGCCCTTAGTTCGTCCAGTTTGGGCAGCAGGCTCCGGATGTTTATATGGGCGACAGATAGCCCTTTTTGGAATTTAAAGGTGGAATTCTCAGGGGCATGGGACAGAGCTAAATGGGAGGACCTGGGTTAGGTTCAATATCACCTGCTAAAGAGAGTAACAGTATGAGTAGAAATTTGGGTAGTTGTTTGAAAGTTGTAAATTTGTGGTGTTTGCCATTTGAGTGACAGTGGTTGGTGTGCTGGTTTTTAGAGTTCTCCACCAACATTCAGTAGATAGTGCAAGGCTTCTTAGTCCAGGGTGTATGGTGATGTTGGGTGTGGGCCCGGATGGAGGAGTTTGTAGTGGGTAGAGGGAGTAACATCTCCATGAGGCCAGGAGAAAGAAAAAAGTTAAAATACATACACTGTAGCAGGTTCATGATGCCAGAGGTAGGCAGTGCTGCAAGGAGCTTTTGTGAGCAGAGTGAGTGTGAGCAGACTAAAGAGCAGGTGTGTGCCTGTTCCTTGTCAAATGTTTAGCTGTATTGCAATGCTAGAGCCAGTTCAGGGTTTCAGTGTATTGTGCATTCCGTTTTGGGAGAGACTGCAGTAAATAAGTTGTTAAGGGGTGGGGGGTTGAAATAGGCAGGTTAGCATGCTTGGGATCATAGTGAGATCTGAATAGCTTACTGTTTGTTGTCTTGAGTAAAAGAGTTTCCAGTAGATCCAGTCCCCAGTCACCTCTAGTCAAACTATAGTCTAACTGTATTTATCACTTAAAAAGCTCACTTTAAATGCCACACTGTCTAATGCCTAATGCAGTTCCTGCAAAGATGCAGGAAAGGTGTTGGTATTATACAGATAAAAGCAGTCACATGACCCTCCCCCTCCCCAATAAATCAGCTTGTTCCAGTTGGTCAATTAACATAATACAGTATATATTTAGAATGATAGGATAAAGCTGGTAAATTCAGCGCATTATTGAAATCCCTGCTCTCTGATTGGTTGAAATTCCGGGCATTATCCAATCAATAATGGCCCGGAATTGTTGGCACCCTGCCAAGTTTTCCAGCCAATCAGCTTTCAATTTTCATTCATAAAGAGTGAAATTTGCTCTTAGACAGGGGAGGTGATTGGACAGAAGCAGCAGCAACTCACTGACTCCTCCCCCACCCTGCCTGCAGCAAGGCACTGACTCCTCCCCCTCCCTGACTGCAGAGAGCACTGCACAGGAGAGTGAGGGAAAAGGTTTGTGTGTCTGTTGTGTGTTTTGTAGGTGTAAAGGGCCAGCAGAGTGTTATATTGATGTATGTGTGTGTGTGTCTTCTGTTGGTGTGTGTTTTGTGGGTGTTGCGGAGGCAGCAGAGTCCTGTTGGTGTGTGTGTGTGTGTGTGTCTGTAGTGTGTGTTTTGTGGATATAGAGCTGGCAGAGTGTTGGTCTGTGTGTGTCTGCAGTGTGTGGGTTTACATGAGGCTGCAGTGGGTTTAGAGGAGGGTGGTGTGTGTTTTATTGATGTAGAGGGGGCAGTAGTCTGTTTTGTTGGTTTGTGTGTCTGCAGTGTGTTTTATGGGTGTAGAGGGGGGCTGCAGTGTGTGTGGGTGTAGATGGTGGAGGAGGGCTGCAGAGTGTTTTCGTGTGTGGGTGTCTGCTGTGTGTTTCTGTGTTTGTGGGTGTAGAGGGGGTGCTGCTGTGTGTGTTTTGTGAGTGTAGAGGATGGAGGAGGGCTGCAGTTTTTGTGGGTGTTGAGGAGGGGGGCTGCACAGTGTGTAGGGGGGACTGCAGAGTGTGTTTGTGTATATAGAGGGAGGTTGCAGTGTGTGTGTGTGTGTGTGTGTATAGAGGGGGCTGTGTGTATGTACAATTTCTTTTTAATAAACTTGCCGTAAAAGTATAAGAATGTAGATAGTTATGCTGATAAAAATCAATGACTACAAAAATGTATATTTTCTATGAAAAATTAATTTAAAAAAAATAAAATCATACATTTAGCCTATAATAGTAATAATCCCCTCAGAAAAGGGCATTACTGGTCAATAATGCTGGGTTAAAGTCCCTCGGCTTCGCCTCGGGCCTTCAACTCTTCCAGCAAGGGCATTATTGGCCAGTAATGCCTTGTTCTGGGGGGATTATTACTTAAATAAACAAATTCATGTAGAAAAAAAAAGAACAGGCTAACCCCAATGGGAGGACAGTCATAATATGTCCTCCAACTCGGTTATACTAAGAGTGTGTCCTTATTTTGCAAGGCTTTGGGGGTTAGTATTTTGTTTGTTTTTCTACATGAATTTCAATGTCTTCCTGGGAGTTCCATTCCCCTTCTCTTTTAGTGGCATTTATTCATGGTATGCACTTATGATGGACTTTTGTGGACTATGAAGCAACCTATTTTCCCCTTTTGCACTGTGTTTTGGAGAGCCTCTATTGCTGTTAGCAGAGGTTTATTTTTACAAAAGATTTTTGACCAACCTGTTGACATTTGAAGAAATTAGCACAGTGAGATCACTAAAAAAATGTGTTTTGGGTTATGCTACAGAACTCAATCATCCATCAGAATCCGAGAAAGTTACAGATATCCAATGAGAAATATTTATATTCAGTATTCCTTTGATTGTCTACCAGCCACAGTAGCAATCAGGCTCCCCTTGTACAATCAATCTGTGGGCAACATACAACTCTTTTCAAATTTAGCAGGGTTTAAGTCAAGCCTAATTTGCTATTCATACTGTACAGTATATAGAAAGAAAGACAAATTAGGCACTCAGTCCATTCAGACAAGTAATAATGGGTGAAACTTTCAAGCTTTTGAAACTGGCGAATATCTGATATTCTACCATTGTGAGAAACAAGCCCTCTTAATTAGGTTTGCTTCAATATTTTTGACTGATCAGAAATAGGGAACATACACACAGAAACACGCCATAATCAGTTGGTAGTGATACTGGTTGTATGGAGGGAATTGGAAGGAGTTTACTGGCTGAAGGCAAACTGTGTATGGGCAGTTATTTCTTCCAATTGCTGCGCAGTGGGCAATAATTATCTTACTTACTGTCTGGCTGTCAATAACACCAAGATACCAATTTGGAAGTGCACTGTGTATAGAGCACAAGTTCGTACAATTACCACCTTGGCAATGACCAGACTGATTGACCTTACCCAGTGACAATGAGTAGGGGGATCCTTCCAAATGACAATCCTCCATCGCACCACCCGTACTTGCACCCATGATGGATCCATGACATCCCTTCCAGCACTACAAGCAGGAATGGAGGCTCAACTGGCTCTAGCTTTGATATGCAGACATAGCAAGACGCACTATATCTAACGCCGTTGTAAAAGACCCAAAAGTCAGCAGGGCCAAAGACCAGGTCTGCCCCGATCAAACTGCTGGGGGTCCATCCTTCTTAGTGGGACCCAACACAGCATTAATCCTCTGGTGCTATGACCACCCTGGCCACGTGATCGCGGTAGTCATGACACTGAAGACAGTTAGCACTGCTACATCACCATGCTCTTATTTGGCAGTCGTACCTACTCCATTCTAGCCGGCCTGCATTTTGTCCTCCAGCAGTAAGATATTGGTAGATAAATATTAACTCCCTTGTTGCTTTTTGTTGCCAGTTAGTTATGGGTTTCTCATAACTCGCTTGCCACGTGGGCATCCAAGGGGTTAATATATTAACAAGGGAATAAAAGGCCAGATGTAGGTAGGACTTAATAACATAAACATTTTACCCAGCATTAATCATAACGGAGATGAGTGAATGTAGTATGCTTATGATAATTTGCATATCATTTTCACTAACAGCCGTTATAATTAACGCTATGCCTTTAATGGGAGTAACATTTGGTTAACATGACGTTTTTCAATTTCGTGAGTACAACGTTACTATTAACCTAGGTTAATGTCACATTAAATAGCTAAGAATCTGGGCATTATCGTCCTTCTCTTCAAAAATATGTTTCTCATATGTCCCATCCCCGAGAAATCATCTTAGCTGCAGTAACTGTGAATAATGCATATGATTAGAAGCACATACTCTATTTATTTAAGAAAATACTTTATATTGTTAAGGGTTATAATGCAGCTCTTTTATTTTACCCTCACATCCCTGCATTCAACCCCATTTAGGGAGCGCAAGTTTATCATTAGGACCAAACAGTTTCTATAATAAAAACTGAGCGGCAAATAATGTTTCCAAAACTATTAGCACTTTCAAATGCAGACACCTTCGTCAGGATTTTTCTCAAGAATTCAGAATAGGTTATTCATTTTTTTTTTCAGTTTTCAAACTTTTTGTTGTTGGTTTTTAATAAAAAAAAGGAGCATTAGATTTTTTTAAAATTATTAATCACCTCTGTAATATTAAATAACACTGCATATTATTTATTTTTATAACTATTGCTGTCATTTTAATGAAATGTAATGCACCTCCTCTTTGAGCCCTGTCCTCTCTCCAACACTGAAAAAGCTTAGACAACAAATGATCTCTTGCAGTGTTCCCAGCAGGAGGCTGTTTCTGAGCTTAAAGCTGTAACAATAGATAACATTACCCTACATTTATATTATAGTTGTTGCGTTCCACTGACTGCAGGATATATTCAAAGTCAGCCATTATGTGAACCCTCAGAGCAGGATCTTTGCCGATTGATCACAGGAGAACTAATCGATTGGAAGGTTAGGTAAATACTTTTCCTTAATGGTAATCAAATTCAGCATACATACACACCCCTCTCCCCCCCACCCCCCCGCACTCCCCAAGAAAGTTAAAATGTGCCACCAGGAACCTATAGTTTTTTCTTGGGAATCTGTAAAATAGCACAAGAGGGATGTGTGCATTGTACAGTGCAGCACAGACTACATGAGAAGTGACATGGCTGCATTATTTGCATAATCTGTATGCTCAGGGTTTTTTCCTCCAATATGCAAATAAAACTGTGCTAATTAAAAGCATACAGAACCCTTTCTTTGTGACTTCTTTGTTATAATTTATCTTTTGATTTCTAAAAAAAACCTACAGTGCTTTGCCTGCCAGCATCTTTGAAGTTGATTATACAAGATACAGTGACCTGATTTCCTGATTAACACGAGCAGGATCATACTTGGATATAGTGTCCCTTCTGGCTGTCATTGTCAGACTCAAGTTTCGGTTTTGCAAACAAGCCATACTGGTTACAGCTTAAGGACTTGTCAAAGGTTTGGTGACATTTATAGAACATACTGTATCCTTGATCAGATCATCAATAAAATTGAGAAAATTATGTATCTGTTGCATTAGCAGAAAAAACATTGTAATTGTTATATGCATGTACTATTTATCATGATAAACATTCCCCTAAAAATTAGCTGAATATTTAATAATACGCTTGCAGTATACAGTACTGTATGCTCTTATTTATTACATCAGACATCCCAATCACCAAACAGAAACATTATTTGCTTTCATTAATAAGCATGCATGATATTTAGGAATGATTATCATTTATATTTACAGATGCATTGCACACATGCCAAATGACATCTCTTTCTGTAATTCGATTTACGTTCACCACTGCAAAATATATCATTTATACGATCTGAAAATGGAGTGTGCAGGTTCTGATTACAGGTTTGGAGACTGAAGGGGAGCGCAACTGGACCAGTGGTATATATGAAAATATATAAAAAAAACAATATAGTGCAACAACGTCTTTCTAATATATTATCCAATAACTGAAGACTTCTTTAGAATCAGGACTCACATTCTCTCAGATCATATAAGGCAGGTATCCCAAACTTTAGCACTCAAATGCAGTGAGATGTGGTAAGAATCCAACCTCCCCTGTGGTAAGATATCTTGGGGGTCAGACCTCTTTCTGTGACAGGACGTCACTCGGGATGATGGATGAATAACCATATATATGTGGGAAAACGAGAAACCAAACATAGTGCGTACTGATACTACTAAAATCAGTTGTATCTATTAAAACATAAGGATGTATGCTTACATCAATCAAAATATATCGCATGCGCGACGGCAAGGAGCATGGCTGCGTGAGATAAGTGCTCCGTGCCTCGCTAAAATACATTGACTACAAAAACCTGACAAAACCATTCCTACAACGGAGCATTTTACTAATAAAGCCCCGCACTATCCCGCAATGTCAAGGAAAACACCTAAAATACCCAAGAAAAAGGGGCTACCGGAATATTTCGACCGAGCCGGATCGCGCGCTGCAGGGGGAGAAATGGCGCCACATTCGAACGCGGGCTCAGAGACGGAGGGTGAGGAGAGAGACAACCCGGTATTGCGCCCGTTAAGACAGAGTGACCTGGATAAACTCTATGATAACCTAAAAACGTTGCTGCAAGCAGAGCTGAAGGACATAAAGAAAGAGGTTACTGGGCTGGGGGAAAGGACGAGTGTCCTCGAAAATAAAGTGGATCAATCAATTAAAGCCATAAAAAGGCAGGATCGCAAATATAACAGCCTTCAAGAACAATTAAATGAGCTGAGGGACCGCCAAGAGGACGCAGAAAATAGGGACAGGCGGAATAACCTCCGAATCAGGGGGGTCCCCGAAACAGTCCTAGACAGTGAAGATTTTGCCCTGAAATGGTTGGAATCTCTGCTCCCTGACACCCCAAAGGAATTCTTAATCCTGGACAGGTGCCATAGAGCCCTGCGATCCAAGCCTCTAATGCATGAGCAACCACGGGACATTGTGCTCAGAATGCACTACTACCGCTCAAAAGAAGCGGTACTCCACAAAACAAGACCCCTGCCAATAGTGGAGTATGAGGGTGTACGAATGTCCATTTATCAGGATTTATCCCCAGAGACTCTAGCTCGCCGAAGGGCCCTGCTACCAATCACCAAGACCCTGAGAGATAAAGGGGTAAGGTACCGTTGGACCTTCCCCTTTGGCCTGCAGGTAACACGAGGCGGCAAAACTACCACCATTCGGGGACTGGAAGAAGGGCCGGAGTTCCTCCATAAGCTGGGCCTAGGTGAAGCCCCGGCAGCGGAAAACCCAAATATCGCCCTACCAGAACCTATCTGGGAACAGCGGGCGAGATCCCCCAGGGAGCAAAGAGGCGCAACACCAACCTAAAGAGCTCAGTGGACCACTAAAAATAAAAGAGTTCAATGTTCAAGGGTTAAAAAGTTTCGTTACTAAAGTTACCTGAGGTCTGGTCCCCGGCCGCGGGGAAGCAGTCACCAAATAAAGAGACTCGCCCCCGAATGAATGAAAGAGGGAAGAACCCCGTCATCCCCGCTTCAAGGATCCGGGGATTAAACAACCTGTAATAAAAAGGAGTCCCTGTGGAGAAAATCTGAGGCCTACCTTCCAGATGATGGCGTCCCCTGAAACAAGATGGCGAGGCAGCAGTAGAAGGCGGGAATCCACGGTGAGCCGCAGAAGCAGGAAGGGAGCGGTGAGCGGGAAGCCGGACCAAGCGCACGCACCTCCGACCTGGTGAGAGACGTCTTCCAAAATGGCCGCCCCCGGATACGCGTCACAGCTGAGCCCCGGAA
The DNA here is from genome assembly GCF_040206685.1 of Ascaphus truei. NCBI lineage: Eukaryota > Metazoa > Chordata > Amphibia > Anura > Ascaphidae > Ascaphus > Ascaphus truei. Next base: position 18,258,358 of record NC_134498.1, read on the forward strand.
GGAGCGACGCCATCTTGGAGGTGGCAGGAGGCTAAATCCCACCGGCGCGGCCGGATGACGTCGCCGGAATAACTAAAGACAGCGATAGCCCCATCAAGGCTTCAAGAGGGCGCCGGTCGACAGGCGCAGGCGCAAAATAGCCACCCAAACAGCCAGACGCGGGTTTTTTGAATCCGGAACTTTAAAAGGCACAGACAGGATACGGGGGGAAATGCAGCTTAGCGAAGGCACGGCAGAAGCACTAAAAGAGTCAGGGGAAAGGCAGTGTTAGCAAGAGAGGTAGGAAAAAAGGATAAAAAGCAAGTAGTTGAGAGGGAACAGGTAGAAGTGGAGATATAGAAGGAGACAAATTTATAAGGTAGAGTAAGGATGTAGACAGGAGTCTAAAAAGTGAAGGGGAGACAGCAAGTAGAAGGGAAGGGATAGAGGAGAGAATAAGGAAGAGAGCAAATAGAGAGCTAGAATGAAAGAAGAATAAAGCAGGAGAAGGGAGAGAACCAGAAAGCCTTAGAATGGTGTAAACTAGATAGTGGGAGTGGTGACTGGAAGTAGAGGGAAGGAGGATGTGACGTAAGAAACGGTAGGTTAATGAGTAAAAGAGGAAGAAACGGGTTAGTAGGTTACAGATGACAGACTGAGCGGAAAAGGAGAAGGGCGGTAAGGAGCAAGGGGACACAAGGGCGTATTGATACTCTACAAAGAGGGGGAAAAAAAGCCGGGACAGTCTCAGGTTTTGCATATTAGTCGTTAGGTTTATTAATTCAAGTTCAGGAAAAGCGAGGCAGGAGAGGGTGTGAGAGTCCTGCTCCAAGTCTTCGCATGGGCCTCGCACCAGGTTTGAGGGAGGTAGATCTCCTGAGCCCTGGTGAAGTCCTGTGGGCCTGGTCGAGAGGGATGGGTGATCTTCATCCCACGTCTCCTCCGGACGGTCGGAGAGGAGTCCAGTTTTCCACAGGCAGTGATCTCGTCGAGGAGGCGACGTCGCCGACACGACGAGAATTCTTCTGTTATCTGTCTTGTTTAGTGTTTGTTGTGTGTCCCCAGGTGTCCCCTCTTGTGCGCCCCCCCTTGTGTATTCCTACAGATGGTGAAGTGAGGTATTGCAGTTCGAGGAAAAGAGGAGGTCGAGATGCTGGCCCGGAGGCGTCACTCGAAGCCAGACAGCGGCAGCAAAGTCATCTCATATTCCTAAATGAGTAAGGAACTTAGGTTACTATCACACAACACTAAGGGACTGAACAGCCCAGCTAAGCGCAGAATAGCCTTCCGAGATTATAAGCGTAAAGGGGCAGAAATTCTGTTTCTACAAGAAACGCACTTCTCTCAAGCCAACTTCCCCAAATTTCTAGATAGGGACTACCCGACATACTTTTTGTCATCCTCGAGAGTAAAAAAAAAGGGGTGGCCATTCTAATCCACAGAGGAATTTCATTCGTACCCGATAAAACCTTCAAAGATAACGAAGGTAGATTTCTAATAGTCAGAGGTACAATCCAAGGGTTCCCAATTACTTTAGCAACAATATATGCCCCTAATGAGACAGCCCCAGGTTTTTTCTCTACCTTCTTCGAGAAGCTCAACAAAGTGGCCAGAGGTAACATCATTGTTGGTGGAGACCTAAATAGGGCACTACGGGAGGACCTTGACAGATGCTCATCCACTAACATTACACACAGACCCGACATACTAACAATTAAAAAAGGACTACGTGACTGCCAACTACTCGACATCTGGAGGGAACAACATCAGAGATTGAGAGAATACACCTTCTACTCCCACCCACATGACTCATATAGCAGGATAGATTACTTCCTTGTATCCAACAGAATGGTCCCCGGGGTCTCTCACACAGAGATCCATGATATTTCATGGTCAGACCATGCATCTATAGAGCTGCGGTGCACAGTAATCCCACTAGACAGACCTAGAGCGAACTGGAAATTAAACGAAATCCTACTGAAAATCCCAGCCCTACAGAGGGAAATTGGGGAAAAAATCACACAATATTTTGAGGAGAATGAGGGGAGTGTGACAACACACTCCACACTGTGGGAGGCCCATAAGGCTACCCTCAGGGGGATCATTATGAATCTGGCCGCAAAACGAAAAAGAGAACGGGAGGGGAAAGTTTTGAAGTTAGAAGAACAGCTGGCGGAACTTTCCTCTCTCCACAAAAAAAATAAGAATGCCCACACGTTGACCCAAATTCTAGCTACCAAAACTAGTCTTAACCTCCTCCTCTCAGCCCAGGCTGAGAAGGAATTGACCTGGTCTAAACGGAAATTTTACGAAAAAGCTAACAAGCCTGACACACTACTTGCCAACAAGCTAAAAAACAAGCTTCCAAAATATCACATTCACGCAATTCGAAAGCAAAATGGGGACCTTACCTCCATCCCCGCGAACATAGCAGGGGAATTTAAAAAATATTATGAAATATTATACAACGGAGATAAGGTACCCCATAATCCAAAAACAAAGGAGGATCTACGGACCTTCTTAAAAGAGGCACATTTACCCATTTTGAAGAGATGTGAAAGGGAAGCACTCCAGTCGGACTTCACGATGGAGGAACTCTCTGGGGTTATCAAAGCACTAAAACCGGCTAAAGCCCCAGGGCCAGATGACTTTTCGAATTTATACTACAAGAAATATTTAAAAAAACTAGCCCCACATATGTTAAAGCTATTTAATGAAATCTTAGCAGGGGCCTCATTCCCAGCACAAATGCTCCAAGCCTCAATATCGGTGATCCATAAACCCGGTAAGGACCCGGCAGACTGCAAGAGCTACCGGCCCATTTCACTGATTAACTCGGACCTTAAAATATACTCGAAACTTATAGCCAACAGGGTGGGTAGCGTCCTTCCCGGGTTGATACACACGGATCAAGTAGGGTTTATCGGAGGTAGACAAGCGGCAGATAACACCAGGAGAATTATAGACTTGATTGACCTGGCTCAAAAAGAAAAAATACAATCCATGGTGTTAAGTCTGGACGCTGAGAAAGCCTTCGATAGAATAGACTGGCCCTACCTTTCGGAAACATTGAGAGCATTTGGCTTTGAGGGACGCCTCCTGCAAGCCATCCTGGCGTTGTATAAAAATCCAACAGCAAGAGTGAGATATCAAGGCTTCCCCTCAGAACAGTTTGAAATCAAAAGCGGAACACGTCAAGGATGTCCGCTGTCGCCGTTACTGTTCGCCTTATGTATAGAGCCTCTGGCGGCACACATTAGACTTAACCCAGATATCTCTGGTATCCCAGTGGGAGACCAAATGCACAAAGCCGCGCTTTATGCGGACGATGTCATTCTCACAATAACCAAACCTCTCACATCTCTCCCAAATATATTCGACATATTGGGCAAATTTAACCAAATCTCGGGATTCAAGATCAATCAGTCTAAATCGGAAGCCCTCAATATTAATTTACCAAAAGAAGTCGAAAAACTGATTGACCTCAATTTTCAGTTTAAATGGCAACCCTCTGCGATCAAATATTTAGGGGTGTATCTCACACGGGATTATAAAACTTTGTATAAAGCAAATTTCCCCAAGATCATAAAGACACTGGGAGAGGATCTCCGAACCTGGATGAAGGGGAACATCTCTTGGATTGGGAGGATACATAGCGTGAAAATGAATCTCCTCCCGAAGATGCTATATCTCTTCCAGAGTCTCCCTATCCCATTGGTACAGGCGGACATCCTCTCCCTCCAGTCAAAAATTATGAAATTTATTTGGAATGGGAAAAACCCACGAATTACTAAAGGGATTTTAAAACGTCCCACGCTTCGTGGAGGGTTAGCGGTGCCTTGCTTGCAGGCCTACTACAAAGCAGCCCAATTAGGGCAGATTTTCCAATGGCACACAGACCCAAGCCTACGGAGATGGGTTGAGTTGGAAAAGATATGTTGTGCACCAATTGAAATCCGAAATTTAATCTGGCTACCCAAAGAAGGGGTACGCAAGATGCACATCCCGCTACAGACCATGGTCAATTCGTTAAAAGTCTGGGAGGCCACGAAGCTTAAATGTAACCTGACAACCAAAGCGTCAGTAATGACGCCAATATTGGGCAACCCCGATTTCGCTCCGGGCCTGAATAGCAAAAATTTCTTAATCTGGACTCAGAAGGGATTCTCCCGCCTAAAAGATCTGGAGGGCAAAAGGACCATACAATCATTTGAGCAAATTAAATCCTCTAAGAATATCCCAAACAGCGAATTTTTTAGGTACCTCCAGCTCAGAGATTTCTACAACAAAACGCCAGTAAGACCGGCACGAACAAATTTTGAGCAGCTGTGTTCTAGAGATACGGACACGAGGGGACTCACGTCTAGAATGTACAGGGAAGTGATCTGCCAGAAGTCGCCCAATGACAATAGACTGAGTTACATGAGACAGTGGGAATTTGACCTAGGAGAGACTTTAGAGGACGATGACTGGGACAGAATTATTCAGGCGGCGGCAAAAAGCTCAATCTGCACCACATTAAAGGAGAACACATATAAAGTCCTAATGAGGTGGTACTACACTCCGACGCGCTTAGCGAAATTTGTAAAGGGCTACTCTCCTCTCTGCCCTAAACAGTGTGGGGAGGCAGCAGATCTCCGACATATGCTGTGGTCTTGCACGAAGGTGGCCCCTATTTGGGAACAAATCAGAGATTGGATTCAGCGGATTCTCGATTTGGAGATCCCCCTCGACCCGTGGCTGTTCCTGCTGGGCAGAAGGATCGAGGGTCTGTCAAATGCGTCGCATAAATTGATCGCGCATTTTGCCACTGCCACGAGGTGTGAGATCGCAGCATTATGGAAACAGCAGGAGGTACCAATTATCCCTAAGATCAAAAATAGAATTTGGTATGTCTGCCGGATGGAACAATTAACGAGTCTAGTTAATGACACCGGCACAAATTTTCTAAAAGTCTGGGATCCATGGTTGACCCAGGCAGACATCCCAGGAGTGGATGCCGCCTCAATTCTGCATTAATTAAACTAGGTGCGTTCTCCTTTATGGGCAGACAAGACAACACGACTTAGAGACGCACAGCTAGCAGACCCTTCGGATGCCATAGAATTGGGAAAAAGCAATGATCAGGAGGAATCCTCGGAAGGACCTGTCCCGACTCAATCTCTCAGCAAGGGCCGACAATACTGAAAAGGAGCTACGGTATCGGCATCCCTACTCTGGAGCCCGGCTACCCACTATCTCCCCCCTCACCTCCCCTCCCCCACCCCTACCCTCTCACCCTGTCCCCTTGTCATGTTCGTCTGGTCCTGTCTGTAAACCGTTAAGTCTGTTCGTCTTCTAGGCGTTTCTTTATATGTTTGACAAATATGGAAATGTAATAATGGGCTGTGGTACATTGGTTGTATCTGTATTTTCCAATAAAAAATTTGAAGTTTAAAAAAAAAAAAATATATCACAGGCACATAAAACAAGCGAATCCTGCTTTCAGGTCCTCACCCCCGTCCTCGGCTCGGATCTCTCGCCACGTCACTTCCGGTTTCGCAGCGCGCTAAAACTTTCCAGTCAAGGAGGATTTTGGGTGCAGGCAGGTGCAGGTAAGTGACGTCAGCAGGGCGCTCGTGACTCGAGTCAAGTTTGAGCACGCCGAGAAAACGGAAGTGACGCGCTGAGAGATCTGAGCCGAGGACGGGGGCGAGAACCTTGAAGCAGGATTCGCTTGTTTAATGTGCCTGTGATATATTTTGATTGATGTAAGCATACATCCTTATGTTTTAATAGGTAAAATTGATTTTAGAAGTACCAGTAAAAAAAGAAAAGAATTGCCATAACGTATTAAAAAGTTTGTTAAAAATGTAATAAAAATGTACTTTTTAAAAAAAAAAGATGGGCACATTCGCGTGTCAGAAATTTGCTTCCAGGGTTTTTACGGACCACATGACCATACAGTAACTACGTATCCCATGCGAAGTGAAGAAAAATGTAATTTTCTGGTTTTGCTCGGATAAGATCTCTTTTTGGGTTATTTTCCCATCTCCTTCACTGCCACCATTATAGTTCTGCGTTGGGAGGGGGTTTGGATGGGTAGGTGATCGCGACTTGGCGTAGTAGGTAGGAATAACAGCACAGGGCAGCAAGAAACAGTGATCAAGAAAGAAAGCATGAGCAAATAATATAGGAAATAATTCATCATCAAGAAACAAACAAAAAGAGACATAAAAGAAAGCAAAACAAAATCAATATCAATAATAACAAAAGCAATAATCAATATTAAATGAATAGACGATAAGACGATCAAGTACAGAATAGGGTAGCAACAAACAGGAATCCAGACAGCAAGAAAACATTAGCAATTAGCAGAGGAAATAATCTTCTTTGGTTGTACAGCTGAACATTACCATTGCCTATGTTTCTTTAATGTAGCGTTACCTCTTGTGGGATTTTATTGTATTACTGCTGTAGGTATGAAGCAGCGGGTCTCAAGAGCAGACCTGAGTTAATTTCCACTCTGGGGACCCCTGCTTCTAGAGATACATAACTTCTGAGGTGCCCCTGGTAGCTGCTCCGGCTGGGCACCCAATATGGCAGATTAAGGGTCCTGCATCCCGCCGATCTATAGGAGGTTGCAAAGTCATCCCTTGTGGCTCCCTATTGGTCCATGCTTTGTTTAACTTCAATTTGCAACGAGATACACGCAGCCAATTTCCTGGAAGCAGGGGGTTACCGGAGCTGAAAGTAAGATGGGTCAGCTTCAGAGACCCCCTGCTATAAAATGTAGGAGGAAGGTAATTTTATTTTTGTTTTATTTGTATCTCTTCCATCGTACATTTCTGTGTCTCTTCTGCAAACTCCTCCTCCTCTATCGATCTCTCTGTGGGGGTACCCCAGGGCTCTTTCCTGGGACCTCTCCTCTATTCTCTTTACACACTCTCTGGAGGTGATCTAATCACATCTCTTGGGTTCAAATATCACCTCTATGCTGATGACACACACATTTACTTTTCAACCCTTGACCTTACACCTGCTGTACAGACCTTTACGTTTCTGAATGTCTCTCTGCGATATCATCCTGGATGGGCGGCCACTGACTTAAATGTAACATGTCAAAAACAGAGCTCCTCATATTTCATCCCAAAACTGGTCCCACTTCCTCCTTCCATATTACTGTTGTAAGGTCTATCATACAACCAGTAGCGCTGCTAGGGGTCACAAAGAACATATACAGACCAGCGCCCAAAAAGAATCCAAAGTCCCTAATAGAGTCCAAACAGATGGAAGGGAAAATAATCCAAATGCTCCAATCACTGTAAAATCTCCAATCTGGGGGTCCGTGACATAGGGACAGAAACAAAGAAAAATAATAGTGTAATACGTAATGTTAAAATGGGACAAACAACATGAAACACTTAACAGAAGACAAACATAAAACAATCAAGCTGAAAGAAAAATAACTATTTAATAAAACAAACGGAGCCTGTTGCAGCGGGTCATGATGGGGTTAAAACCCAAAACCCTACTTACAGCAGGACTGGAATAACAAGCATGTGTAACCAAGTGTTGGCTCTTCTAAATAAAGAGCTCACTGAACTAGCCATTACTGCGGACGAATTTGACTTCTTGAGAATTGCATTTCCACGCACTCCACTTTTTTATTTTATCCCTAAAATTCATAAGCACCTCACCCACCCACCGGGTAGACCAATTATTTCAGGGATTAAATCACTCACATCTAATTTATCACAATTTATTGATTTTCACCTTCAACCTTTTGTGTGCACAACTAAATCTTTTTTACGTGACACCATGCATGTTTTACAGATACTGCGAGAGGTGGAATGGTGACCAGGGTTTGTGTGGGTGACAGCTGATGTCACTTCTTTGTACACTGTCATCCGACACAACCAGGGCTGCCAGGCCATCTCTCGGGTACTGGACACCAACACTGATATCACACCAGGTTTGAAATGTTTTCTGTTAGACAGTATATTACACATTCTTACTCACAATTATTTTTGTTTCAATTACAATTTTATTTACAGACATGTGGGACTGCCGTGGGTACGAAATTTGCGCCCAGTTACGCCAACCTCTTCATAAGTACATGGGAGGAAGATTACATTTGGAACAACTGCCCACTGGGTGCAAATTTGGTACTGTGGCGCGCTACATTGATGGTGTGGTGTTTATTTGGTCTGGGGGTCTGCAATTGTTGGATGAGTTCATCAACTATTTAAATAATAATGACAGGAATTTAAACTTCATGTGTCATTTTGATGAGCAACAGATCGATTTTTTAGATCTGAATCTATACATTGTAGATAACAAAATTCAGACAAAGACATTCTTTAAACCTGTCCAGGCCAATAACTATCTAATGGCGGAAAGCCATCACAATCCCCAGTGGATCAGGAATATTCCTAAGGGACAGTTCATTCGCCTGAAACGTAACTGCTCCGACTCCCGGACCTTTGTGAGTCAGGCAGAAGAATTTAAACAGAAATTCATCCAAAGGAAATATCCGGTAGAGCAATTAAATCAAGTTATGGGCCAGCTGGATTCTATTGATAGATCCACATTACTGGAGTGTGGGAAAAAAATCCAGATCCAAGGGGGAGGACAATATTACATTTGTCACACAATATAATCAGATAGCACCATGTATTAGACATGTGTTTAAGAAGTATTGGCCTATTCTTTTGAGAGATAACACTCTGGCACAGGTATTGACCCCCACACCGAGTATAATTTTCACTAAAGCCACCAACCTTAAATCTTTAGTAGCACCTAGTTGCCCACTGTCTAAAATGAAGTCTCATTCGTCTCATGCAGTTAATGGCTTTTTCACATGTACAAGATGCACAGCATGTAAGTATGGTAAACCAGGTACTATGTTCAAGTCCAATGTCACTTTGAAAATGTATCAAATAAAATCCTTTATTAATTGCCATACATCTTATGTAATCTATTTGCTGACCTGTCCCTGTGGCTTACAGTATGTGGGACGCACAGGTAGGTCCTTCCAAAGAAGGATATACGAGCATGTGTACAATATTAAAAAGGGTCTAATAACCCACAGTGTGTCAAACCATTTTTTGAATTGCCACAACAAGGACCCGACTGGTCTTTGCTGTCAAGTAATTGAAATTGCTGCTACCAATTGGAGGGGGGGGGCGATAAACTCAACCAGATTAGCAGACGTGACGCTTTCTGGATTTATCATCTTAAAACCCTCTCTCCAAATGGATTAAATCTAGACTTTGATCTAGGGGTCTTTCTTATCAAATAATATAGGGTCTCTTAATATAGTATATAGTGTTGCACTTTTGATTACATTATATTCCCCTGGTTTCCTTTTTTCTGTATGATTGTTATTATCATTTTTATGTTTAATTGTAGGAATGATTATAATTATGAGTTTGTTATTTTAATATAATTAATTCTTTTATTATGCATAGATTATTATATTAGGATTATTATTATTATTGCATTAATATTTTGTTACTGCTATCTATGCAGTCTTTGATGTGAATTCATCTTCATTTTTAATATGTTTGTAGGTCAGTATGTGTGTACAGTATTTGGTAGTCTTAGTCTGTGTTGTATTGTCTAGAGCTGAAGTTTTAAACTTAATTGGTATTAGATATTTCTATCCAATCAGTGATAAGTGAAGTGTATATAATGGGACTTCACCTTCACTGAACCATCCCCTGAGGAAGTGACGTCAGTCACGAAACGCGTAGGGTCAAAGGTCACGGTGCCTTGGAGTTACACTGGTTGTGAGAAGTTTCAGTCAAGTGAAGCAGGAAGCAGCATCATTGAAGCTGCAGTGCTGGCAAGCAGGAGAGTGTGGAGTTCCCTTACTCGGCAGCCATCTTGGAGTGTGTTTTTAAGCTAGAAGGAAAGATACTACACAGGGAGCCCCTGAGGACCCCCACTGCTGCAGGCGTCTGCCCCACTTGGTTACACATGCTTGTTATTCCAGTCCTGCTGTAAGTAGGGTTTTGGGTTTTAACCCCTTCATGACCCGCTGCAACAGGCTCCGTTTGTTTTATTAAATAGTTATTTTTCTTTCAGCTTGATTGTTTTATGTTTGTCTTCTGTTAAGTGTTTCATGTTGTTTGTCCCATTTTAACATTACGTATTACACTATTATTTTTCTTTGTTTCTGTCCCTATGTCACTGACTCCCGGATCGGAGATTTTACAGTGATTGGAGCATTTGGATTATCTTCCCTTCCATCTGTTTGGACTCTATTAGGGACTTTGGATTCTTTTTGGGCGCTGGTCTGTATATGTTCTTTATGTTCTCTCTGGTGTTGTTCTGCTAGTGTTCCTGGCTGCCCTGTACACATTGTGTTATTATTGTTAGTATTTTATTTTATTGCACGTAGCGCCTAAGCACTTTTCTTTGTGTTATCTGCCTAGGGGTCACACTTGACTCCTCTCTTACATTCTCCTCTCACATTAAAAACATATCTAAAACCTGTCGCTTTTTCCTCCACAATATTATAAAGATACGCCCTTTCCTTTGTTGCTCGACTGCTAAAACTCTGATTCAGGCCCTCATTCTCTCCCGTCTCCATTACTGTAACCTCCTGCTGTCCGGCCTTCCTGCCTCTCACCTGCCTCCCTTACAATCTATCCTAAACACTGCTGCCAGAATCACTGTACTCTTTCCTAAATCTGTCTCAGCGTCTCCCTGCTGAAATCACTCTCCTGGCTTCCTATCAACTCCTGCATCACACACTCAATTCTCCACCTCACTTTTAAAGCTTTACACTCTTCCGCTCCTCCTTACATCTCAGCCCTAATTACTCGCTATGAACCATCCTGACTCCGCTCAAGGATGTCTTCACTCTACCCTCTTTGTATCTAAAGCCCTCTCCTGCCTTAAACCTTTCTCACTGACTGCCCTACATATTCTGAATGCCCTTCCCCTCAATACCCGACTAGCACCCTCTCTATCCACCTTTAAGACCCACCTTAAAACACACCTGCTTAACAAAGCATATGAGTAGCTCCATGGCTAATACTATACACCTTATACATAAAGCTTTGCCCCTTGCAGACACTTACCAAAACGTCCTTCCACTGTCTCTGTACATTCTTCCCACCAATTAGATTGTAAGCTCTTCGGAGTAGGGACTCGTTTTTCCAAATGTTATTTTTATGTCTGAAGCACTTATTCTCATGATCTGTTATTTGTATTATTTGTTATTTATATGATTGTCACGTGTATTACTGCTGTGAAGCACTAAGTACATAAATGGCACTTCTTATATAAAGACATACATACATACATACATACATACATACATACATACATACATACATACAGGTCTTTTAAACTTAAAATCAAGTTTTGCAATTGGCACACAGAAACTGCTGATCTATCTTATATCAGCCAAAAATGATTGAAGGTTTAGAAGTACATCACCATCCGTCACCAGTTTTGATTCAAATACAATATGGAATTTGGCACACCGATATATGTTATCTCTCTTTGATTGTGACTGGAGGTTAAAGTTTAACATCATCACATTCACCAGTTTTGGATAAAATTAAGTCTGTCAATTGGCATTTGGCACACATACAGATGTAGCAAAGTTTAATATCTCCATCAGGCGACCATGGTAGTCGCGGCACTGAAGGATTAACACTGCACTCGGTAGCATTCAGAAGCATGGCCTCCCCACAGATTCATCGTGGCAGACACTGTCTCGGGCACAGCAGACTTTTGCTTGTTCATCCACGGCACTGGGTCAGTAAGTCTTGTTACATCTGAATAATGTAATATTATACGTTTAGCGTCTACTATGGTAGGCTAGCAGACAACAGTATCCTGTGGTTGTCTCTGATGTAACTTTTACTAGGCAAATATTTATTGTTGTTAAACTTACCACTTCTCTGCATTCACGTTTTACTGATTTTTAACATTTTACCATTCTGTCTACATGAACATTTGTACCTATTGAGATTCAGTGTCGAAAGACAATATTTGGTATTTGTTTGGAATTTTGTGTCCGCTCAGGCAGCATGCCTACAGCAGATTAATATCCCCACCCTACATTATGTAGCTCCACTCCTATTAATTCTGATGTGCGATACCCCCAGCACTAGTAGAATTCAGCAGTTGACTAGGCCACCTTTGTATGTTGTGGCCAAACAAGAGTACATATCCAAAAGCAAGTAGTATAATAAGCATTAGCCAACTTTTTGAGGTAGTCTGTCTTTTGCAGCTAAGTTATCTACACGTAAAGCTCAACATAAACAGGGTGTGAGCAACCCTAGTAGTGTATTGATGAACAATGCGAGTACATTTAAACCTAGAAACAGCAATGGAAAATATAGAATATCACTTAGTGCCCACCAGGTGTCCCCACCCACAAATCTCCTTCCCCTGGTCCTAATGAAAGCAAGAGTAGTAGTGATGAGCGTTGCACAGATGACACCATCATTTTTAGAACTGTAACCTCAGAGTCAGAGGAGCGTGAGACGCAGGATTATTTCTGCTCGTTGAAGTAGTAGATGTTGAACTAAAATGTCAAGCGATTGAGACAGTGCCGACTAGTTGAAGGGGGGGGGGGGGAACCGGCTCAATCAAATCAGTAGGCGTGGATTTATGAGCTGAAAACCCTCTCTCCTAATGGCCTTAACATTGATTTTGAACTAGGAGTCTTTTTAAAATAATATTTATATATTTTAACATAATTTATTTTTTATGATAATAATGAATAGCTTATTTTTATATATATATACATATTTTTATGATAGACCACTAATAGCATGTCACTTCTCCTCTATCCATCTGGTTTACGCGCATTTTTAATATGATTATGATCATTATAAGTATGTTAGGATAGGATGTATAATATATGTTGATTTTTTATTATATAATTTCATGTGTGTTCATTCCAGGTTTTTCTGTGTGTATTAGAATTATTATGTTAATTGTCATGTTTGTTAGTAAGGCTGTGTTTACATTTTGACATGACTGACAGCCATTTAGACCAATCACAGCAGATGATTGGGATATGGGTAGTTTTTTTGTTATCCAATAGCATTAGTCCTACATCCGGTCGCGGGTTACACACATCCGGTCGCGGAGTATAGGAGTACAGGAGACTGTTTGGAGCAACTTTTGGACACCACGAGCATACCTGAGGCCGTGGCCGATCACCTTACCTTGTTTCTCTGCGTGTAACCTGTGGCAGTCCTGTAAGTAGGATTCCGGTTTTTACCCACCGGATCCAACATCTGCTATAGTCATTTTAGTGTGTTTATTAAATTAACTCTTATTATTAGTCAGCCTTGCTTTTGTTTGTCCAGTGTTTGTCTTGTCCTGTTTGTCATATATGTATTCTCATTTTAGCAGTGTTGCACTATGATGTGTTCTCTTTGTCTTTTTTCTTTTTGCATTACATGCTTGGATTAACCCCTTGCTGTGGAGCTGAGGAGTACAAGATTTGATTTCCACCTCTTGAGACTTCATACCTTTGGACTTTAACTATTTCCTTGGACACTTTAGGCGTCGGTCTGTATTGTTTGTTTTGTGCTTTTTTACTAGCTATGTTTTGGGGTTAGTATCACCTGGCAGCCTAGCCTAATATATTAGGTATTGTGTAGGGTCACATATTATTAATTCACTGTTTATTACTATTAGTCTTTTAGCGCTATTTACACCCTCTTTGTTCCTTCAACATAAACAGGGTGTGAGCAACCCTAGTAGTGTATTAATGAACAATGCGAGTACATTTAAACCTAGAAACAGCAATGGAAAATATAGAATATCACTTAGTGCCCATCAGGTGTCCCCACCCAGAAATTTCCTTCCCCTGGTCCTAATGAAAGCAAGAGTATTAGTGATGAGCGTTGCACAGATGACACCATCATTTTTAGAACTGTAACCTCAGAGTCAGAGGAGCATGAGACACAGGATTATTTCTGCTCGTTGAAGTAGTAGATGTAGTGTTATTATTTGTAATAATACTAAACCTGTGGAACATCCAGCCATTACAAGCAAAGTTTCTGGTGTGTTTGCTCTTTATGTTTCTTCTACACTGTCTGACCCTGAAAAGCAGTGTGATATGGAGTACTCTGCTCCTGTGGAGACTGAAACAAACAATACTAATAGTGCTACTATTTACTTAGATCAAGGGACTGAGAGTCCTGCTACTGAAACAAGGTGGGGCCTCAGTACACGTGAGGTTGGTGTGCGCGTTCTTATTGGTGGAGCTCCAGACCAGTACAGCATGGTGATGGTGTTCATGGTCCAGACACACTACATCTAACCAATCGGATACATATCTGGATCTCCCGGTCTGCATACTCCTTTTTTTCTAAGCACATACTGTATGTAAGTTTCGCTACAGTATGTTAATAATGTAAAATTGTTATTCTTGTTTTTATCATGTTTTCCTTTAAAGGACATAACAAATACAAACCATATATTATTCAAAACTGTTCCTCAGTAAGTAAGGAGGGCCTTGCCCCAAAGAGGTTGCAATCTATAAGGAAGGGTAAGTTGAAACATAGGATACAGGGGGTGAAAAGGCTGGTGTGTTTCTGATAGCTGCTTGTTAATTGAAGGAGTTGGCATTGAGGAATCAGTAAGTGTGATTGTGTGGTGGTAGAGCTGTGAGAGCAGGTAATGTGTGAAGGAGTTGAAGTTGGGGAAGCAGTAAGTGGGATTGTGCGGGAATAGAGCAGTGAGAGCAGGTAATGTGTGAGGGAGTTGAAGTTGGGGAAGCAGTAAGTGGGAGTGTGCGGAGGTAGAGCTGTGAGAGCAGGTAATGTGTGAGGGAGTTGGTGTTGGGGAAGCAGTAAGTGGCAGTATGCAGAGGTAGAGCTGTGAGAGCAGGGAGCAGAGAGAGAGCAGAGAGTTGGGGAAGCAGTAAGTAGGATTATGAGGAGGTAGAGCTGTGAGAGCAGGTAATGTGTGAAGGAGTTGGTGGGAAGCAGTAAGTGGGAGTGTGCAGAGGTAGAGCTGTGAGAGCAGGTAATGTGCGAGGGAGTTGGTGTTGGGGAAGCAGTAAGTGGGAGTGTGCGGGGGTAGAGCTGTGAGAGCAGGTAATGTGTGAAGGAGTTGGTGGGAAGCAGTAAGTAGCATTATGAGGAGGTAGAGCTGTGAGAGCAGGTAATGTGTGAGGAAGTTGGTATTGGGGAAGCAGTAAGTATGATTGTGCGGATGTAGAGCTGTGAGAGCAGGTAATGTGTGAAGATGGAAATACTTCAATAGACATCTGAAATACTTTACTCAAGACCAATAACAGAGCAGCTGCAACATCAGTGAATGGAAGGAAACAGCCATCACTCTTTGGCCGCTGCCTTTGCTGCAACTCTGGTGTTGTCTCTAAGGGCGTCTGAGGTGAAGTAAAAACATCTGAGCAGCAAACAGACCCCCCACAGCAGAGATGTAAGGGGGGGCTGATGATATCCAAGTCCTTGAAGCTGTCACTTAAATTAAATCAGGGCAATTAACTTGATACCTAAAACAAGAACATACATCTATATATATATATATATATATATATATATATATATATATATATATATATAACAGTAATATAGACAGCGCCCTTCGCCCACCACACCCAAATTGCTGCAGCTCTGATTATATGTGGCAAGTGTTAGCACCAGGTAAATTAACTAAGTAAATTAAGTTAATCTATATTGTATGGCATGAAACAAATATTCACTTGCCTAAACAGTAAATAAAAAACAAAAAAAAAAGTGTGCATATAATTGTCAAAAGTTAAAAATAAAAAATATATATAAAAATAAAAATAGAAAAATAAAAATAGAAATTGATTTGCAGTGCAAATACCAAAAAATGACACAAAGTTGTGTCATAGGACTAGACTAACCAAAAAATTACTCATAAAAAAATGGCTCATTCAAAACAAAATGTGTACACATAAAACCATAAGATAAATGAGCCAATATGGATGATAAAAGGAATACTTAAGTCCATATAAAGTCCATGATAAGTGGATTACAAAAGTCCAGGCTGCTTCTCCTTGGGCTCACCAAACTCTCACAGTACCTATTAGAAAAAAAAAAAGAAAAGAAGCGCCCGATCCTTGTGTAAAATCAGATGAACACATTTAATATATCATGGACAAGACAATTGCACACTTACACGTGGCATTGAAACTACGGTGGTCGAGCAGTTCCTGGCCCCAGCGTGAGGACATGAGGACGTGTGCTGAGATCTCTCCGGGTCACGGTGTTCCACAGGAGAGGTGAATGGCGGCCGCACGCTGCAAACAAGCGCTCCTAAACTAAAGAACTTTTCTCTTGGAGATTGCGGCTTTTGCAGACACAAGATCTGGAACCATTGTGGATACCTGTACACCGTGGAGTCTTCAGTTGGTGCATGGGCTGGTCCCATTATATGCCTTTTTATATCGGACAAATTGTAAGTGTGCAATTGTCTTGTCCATGATATATTAAATTTGTTCATCTGATTTTACACAAGGATCTGGCGCTTCTTTTCTTTTTTTTTTTCTAATATATATATATATATATGTATACAGTGGCGGCCATTGACTCTAATGCGGCTGCCCCCGCATTTTAAAAATAGCGCGGGTGGCGCGCGGGCTGTTTTCGGCCCAAACCCAGCCGGTTTTCCCGCGCCTCGGGCGCTTTCAATAATAAGCACCATTAGCGTTTATCTATTGAAGCGGCTGCCGCGCGGGAAACTCCATTTTTAAACGGAGAACAGACCCGCGGCTAGCCCGCAATGCTCCCGGCTAGCTTCCGGCAAGCTTTAGAATGAGCTTAGCCGGGACAGTATATGCAATTATACACACACTGAATTGATTACATAGTTTCATCTAATAATGCTGGTCAACTTGCATCAGACAATATGGATAGTATAGGGAAATCAGTTTTTTTTAGATCTGACTCCCCTGAGAGGGGAGGTCAAGAAAGGAGAGAGGCATTTTCCACTTTTGGACTGCAAAGTCTCAAACAAACCTATCCAACAGGTAAAACGCGGACTAGAAGGGTCAGAGCAGGCAGGACCATCCAAAGAAGAAAAATAGAGGACGAATAGTAATACCTGAATCTACAGGGGGAATTTAATCTATCATCATTTCACTTGTCAATTTATGAACAAGCATTGTTGGAAAGGGGATTGTCCTTTTCGCCTAGTACAGGCACAAATGCATTCAACTTACTTGTTAATTTAAATTGTTACATTCATAAATTGACCCTTCAGAGACATTTCAATATCATAAATGGTAAGAAAATGTCTGATACAATTGGTGATCCACTGATTTTCTTTGTTTGATGCTTTGTCCCACCTTTTGGTGGAAAGTGGTACCTCGACGCAGGCAGTTGCGGACTCATTGGATGAGTTTAACTTGACTATACATCCCACAAATTTCACCTGTTCTTTTCAGGTAAGTGGTTTGGCTGTTGTACATTCGCCGTTCAGGCCGCAGTCCCTCTTCTTTCCCTACCAATCGAAGGGAGGTTATGTCGATTCTTTTTACAAGTTGGTCCTACAGGACTTTGAACATCTTTGTTCGGGACCATCTAGAATTCGACATAATCTCTCCAAGCCAGAACGAGTTGCAATAGATGCTCTCAAAAATAATGAGAGGATCGTTATTAGACAGGCCGACAAGGGTGGGGGCATCGTCATCCAAGACAAGGAGGCCTACCTACGGGAGGCATCTAGACTCCTGGGTGATGCTGCCTCCTACTCTACTGAAGTTGTCCACAGAACCCAGTGGACAATTGTTAAAGTGGATTGGGACCGGATGTGTCATGTCTAGATTCTTTATGAGCCTTAGGTGTTTTTTAGGTGTTCTAAAAAAGCCTTAAAAATCCGCATCTTAGAACACCTAAGGCTCATAAAGAATCTAGACATGACACATCCGGTCCCAATCCACTTTAACAATTGTCCACTGGGTTCTGTGGACAACTTCAGTTGTTGCGCTATAGAACACATAGTCCGCCCCCCCCGTGGGGGAGACAGAACTAAGCTCCTACATCAAAGGGAGGCGCACTGGATCCACACACTTAACACGTTACAACCCAGTGGACTTAATGTGGATTGGGATCTAAGGTGTTTTCTCTAAAATATGTTTTTAGGAGTGTCAAATGAGGAATGCTCATAGTTATACATTATAGTCCTCTTTAGAACGGAACGTTTGGTGTGTATTTTGCATTGATCTAGTCTCCGCACTGTCTCCCTCCATTTTTTCTTCCCCTCCCCCCCCTTTTTTTCTTACTTGCCCCCCCTTCCCTTCCTTTCCCCCCCCTTCCCCACCCCTCCCCTCCCCCCCTTTTGTTTCCCCTCCCCGCTTCCTGGTTTCCCATCCCCTTTTCTTTTCTCCTTATCTGCCTTTCCTTCGTTCACTGGTCTATAAGTCATGGGTTAATAAATGTGTCTAAAATTAGCACTAGGAAGCCCTTATCTGTATAAATTGACTTATAAGTGTATGACCTTGTTTAATGTGAACTAAGTGTTGAGCCTATATCTTTTGCAGTGTTGAGAACAGTATTTTACTGTATTTATATACCTGGAATGTGCTGCCAAACAGTCTTATCTTTTTTGCAATTAGGTATGTCTGTGTATACATTTAATATGCTGTTTATGCTTGGAATATGTCTAAAGCAAGATGTACAGACATTAAGAATCAATAGCATTGATATTAGCTGTTGGGCTATAAGCACTGAAGGGGTTAAATTTTTAATGCTTTTAGGTATTTAAGGGGCTTTCACCACTTCTCCCCACTCCAAGACGAAGCCCTCTGCGTAAGGGTGAAACGCGTTGAGGGGGAGATGCTGGTGTAGCCCTGGTGTGTGTCAATAAAGTTTTTTGGAACCAAATATCTGGGAGCTTCTTTCAGACATGCGCAGTTGCGCCGCACTTCCAACCTTTCCCTAACTTGTATCTCGGCGGCGGCACGCAGGAGACAAGGAGAGCGGTCCTACAACCGGAGGAGCAGGTGAGGTTATTCTTTCCCCCTGCACCGGTGGAATCAGTGACCTAAGTCAGCTCCCTTATGCCTACCCCAGTGTCTGACATTCTCAGACCTGCCTCACACAGAAGCGCTTGACAGACTTTCACTACCTTATATGCGTCTCTATGTTATAATTGTACCTAGGCAGTTGTCTAATTGTTAAGGGTCGTTTTTTATTCACTACGGGTTGCTAGGCAACCCGTTTCTGTATATATATATCCGCTGCGGTCTATGGGTTCAATATCCTTTGAGAAAGTCAGAGTCACTGATGAAACGCATCAGGAGAGCAGCGACGGCATTACGTCATCACCTGGGGCCGGAACACCCGTGGTGAGATCCTGTTACTGCTGCAAGGAGCCAAAGTGTTGGTTGCGGACGGCAATCGACCTGATCTGGAGGAACTACCAACTTAGAACCTCCAGTTGAAGTATCTGATTGTACCCCACGAGGTCTGAACATTTGGACTGATAGCTGACAGCATTCTTCATCTTTTGCTGTGGAGGAGACTCCGTGCTGAATCGTGGTGGTTATACTCAATGCTTGTATTTCATTTTCGTTTGTGAGTGAGCCTGTTTCCCTCTCTTCTATTATTGTATTAAATGTTACGCTTTTTACACTATGGGCTGTGCGCTTTCTCCTTTGTGTTTTTAGATGTATCTGGATGTGGTTCTCCATCTGAAAGCTGCCCTAAAACCCATATAAGCTCAATCATCGATTTGGACAATACAGGAGTGGATTAGTATACAATTAATTTTTTCCCTATCATCTGTTGTTATATGTATAAACTTTATACTTGCTATTAGAGTAATTATATTTCTACTAACATTAAGTTACATATTACTATATCTATTGGCGCTACTATCGCTTTGTTTTATATCTATATATCTATATATATATATATCTATATATACATATATATATGCAATTATACACACACTGAATTGATTACATAGTTTCATCTAAATATGTGTGTATGTATGTATATGCTGATGTGCACACACTGAATCACTGAATGGATTACATACCGTCATTTTATCCAAACGTGGATCACTTGCATCTAGGTCTTAGCCATCTGTTCCTTTTTGCCTTATTTTAAAATCCTAATATCAAAGTAATCCACCTCTGTTAATTTCCACTAAGCTTTTTAGTCTCTATTTTATCATTACTATTTAACATTTTAAGCCCTTTCTGCACTTCTGTAGGTCGACCTTCCAATATCCATTTTCATTTCTTTTTCTTAGCACTCTTAGGATTTCCACAACTATTCAACCCTTTGTTAGAAGAGACTTATCTTCTAGTGATAACTGAGTTCTCAAGTTTGCGAATTGTGTTTTTCACATAGACATTTAATCATCTTATCTTATGATTTATCCAAAAGCTACTTGTGACCTTATCCATCTTAGTATAATATGTATTGCTCTTCATCTCCTGAGGAAATAGCTCATAATTTTTCTGTGTTTTGAACCAATTAATTCTTCTAAAACTTCATACAGCTGGATGATTTACTTTTATTTTTAACCTTGGATTCTTTGTAGCTGTCCATGCCTTTTAACTCATTTCTGTGCAGAATAGACACTTTTTAAGAATGAAATCCCATTATCAAATCAAAGGTTAAATGAGTACAACACCATCTCTTTTCCCCACGTGCAACAAATTTACAGATGAAGCAGAAGTTACTACCCCGTTAACAAGAAATAAGGTGCAAAATAATGCATTAAATAACATGCACGTTGTCTCCTTAACCATTGGTTTCAATAGCACTATGGTTTAATATCTCATCATAGTTAACGCAAAGAATTATGTTATCATGAGCGGTGATTGTTGTATACAGAAGTGAAGTGTAGATTCTTCACTCAAAATGTCTGCATGTACGATAGCAGCAAAGCTTATTAAATAATTGTCACAGAAGCCTAACTGTGTGTGTGTATGTGTGTGTATACACATATACTACTGTTTATATCATTTTCAGCACTTGTCGATCGATTGCTGGTTGAAGCCTCCCCAATTATCTTCCAGATATTGCGGTTGCAATTTTCTCTTTTCCATGTTGCTCAAAGAAATTATTTATGATTTCATCCTTCCATCTTACCTTTGGTTGTCATCTCGGTCTTTTAATTACCATTGGATTCAGTTGAATACCATCTTTGTCCAACAATGGTTGTGTGTGCGTGAGTGTCACCGAGAGAGATAACAGGGGCACACATTACAGCAAACGTTATATGACACAACGTGACCATACAGTAAAAAATACATTACACAAACCAAGGTTTGAAGAAATGAAGATACAGCCCACGAGTCTTTCTGTGAAGAAATATAATTGTAGTGAAGAAAACGTCAATGTTTCGGTCCTATGCAAAGGACCTTCTTCAGAGCAGCATATTAATATTTCATCTTCATTCATCACCTTATGCAGCCGTCAGGAGCAGGTATTTTTACCATTGGTGGGTCACTGCTATCCTCTTTATGCAGCATATAGCTACAACCGTCTGGTGACCCCAGAATGATAATCTAACTCGTGATGTACTAGTCCGGACCATGGTTTCTTATTCCATGATAGTCCATGCAACATGATTACTCGTGGTCACTTATGAAAGTCAGGACCCATTATATATATACCACCAGTGTCACTGTTGTCCTTTTTCATGTATCAATTAGCTGCGAACCTTGGGTGACTCCATCCATGGTTTATCCATTGATTGGACCATAAATTGTGCGATGTTATTACTCAGGGAAGTTGGGAACCAACGTCACTGCTATTCTCTTTATGCAGCATATAGCTATGACCCTCCAGGGACTCCAGGAAGAGCAAAAAATTTAGTATGGCAGTCCATAGTGAGTCAATCACAATCTTTAGTTACTCAGGGAATTTCAGCCGTCTGTCGGTGCGTTCACTCTTTTGCAGCTGTTTAGCTGTGACCCATTGGTAATTAGAAAGAAAAAGATCTATGATCAACATAATTAGTCCAATAATCCTAATTTGAAGAAAGTGACTTTATTATCCATCATCCCGTGACGTAAACATATAAAATAACAATACTATAGAAAAGATCCCAGTTTGAAGTCTTTATTCAGGCCATTAGGGGAAAGAGTACCCAACTTGTAAATCAGTCTTGCTTCCAATTGTAAGAGGCGATTGTCCTTATCACTTCCTCTAGTTAATTTGGGGATGTATGCAATTCGCATGCATTTTTTTGTATTCAGGTTGTGACCTCTCTGATGAAAGTGTCTTGCAATGGGTTGTGATATGGGTTAATCATTACCACAATTCCCTGACAATACCTTCCTAATCGCCGAGCTATGTAGTGCCATATCTCCATTAAACATTCTACTGGTTTTACCTATGTACAGTAGTATAAACCACAGGTACACTTGATGAAATATACAACAAACTTGGTTTCACAGTTCATAACATTATCAATCTTCATTTCAATCCCATGTGTTTAGATTGGTCTACTCAGTGCCAGTGATAATAAATTGGCAGATGATACAGCCAGAGCATTTGAAGGCACCTTTTGGTTGTGTAAGCCATTCGTTTTGGGTAGCATATTTATCTATTGAGTTAGCCTGTATGAGTAAATTACAGAGATAACTGTCACGTTTCTAGCAAAATGTGTTCAATGTTTGTATCACATCACGATGTGCCAATGCTCAATGATTTTTTTCTTTAATGAATTTGGAGGCCGTGGAAATAAAGAACCGCTTATCATCTGAACAAGCATCATCTTTAGGTCTCAGAAGGTTCTGTCTACCTAAAGTCAGCACTTTTTCATCGCTTCTTTCACTTCCTTTCTCGCAAAGCCCCTTTCAATGAAGCGTAATAGCATTTTAGAAAAGGCTATTGGTAACTCAGCTGGATTACTGGTGGTTCTTAATACACAAATGAGTTGAGTATGGTAGGGCTCTTTTAAGCAGAATAGGGTGATGGCTAGAGGCCAACAGCAATGGTTTGAGATCCGTCTGTTTGTGAAAAAGTTCTTGTACCTAATTTATGGTGATCCTTGTACAGTAGATAACCGTATCAAGCAAGTGGATTTGGTTTTTGCTGAAAGGTCGACTTGTAAAATCAATTGCATTAATCCGATCAATACATTTTGTTAAAGTGTCTGCACTGCCATACTAAAAATATATTGTTGATATAGCGACAGGAAAATTAGATACAACCAGAGCAGATGCGGTCTAGAATATTTTCTGCAACAAACTACCGCCAGGACTACTCGCCGGAGGTCACCTCACCACCTTCCAACATTGTGTATGTTACCTCGCTGCCTTCCACCATTGCCACAGGTCGCCTCGCCAACTTCCAGGCCACAGTGGACCGTCATGACGTTATTGCATCATCGCGCCATCGCCATGACGGAGGTCACAAGGTACAGATTACCTGCAGAGGCTCAATGGCAAGGCAGGATTGTTTAAGGAATTTCACCTGGAATGTCAAGTGGTGTTCTTTAGGCAGGTATATATATACGTTTTTTTTGTCTTTATTCACTGTAGCCCTCACCTTGTTAAAGGTTGCATGTAGCAAGTTCGCAGTGCCCTCCTCTTCATCCCTTTCTGCATGTCACTGTATGGGACTGTCAAGGAAGGCCCCTTTGAGCAGGAGCACCGGCTTTTCATTTTTTCTGATCACTTTATCGGACACTGGGTGTGTCTGGGGAACCCTTATCTTATCACTTTACCACCTTCCGCCATCTTTAATCCGCTTGGATCTCCCAAGTTACAGTTTTTTAAAACACGTCCGCAGTGTGTTATTGTCAAGGGTTGATCTATGGCTAGAGTGGATCCCTATGGCAGGATTAGCAGGAAGCGTGGTCGGGGTAACAAGCAGAGTTCATAAGCAGGTGACAGATAGCGTGGTCGGGGTCACAAGCAGAGGTCAGAGGCAGGCGGCAGATAGCGTGGTCGGGGTCACAAGCAGAGGTCGGAGGCAGGCGGCAGATAGCATGGTCGGGATCCCAATCAGAGGTCGGCAATGAGGAGACAGCACAATAGCAATAGCAGCAGCAAATACAGGCACCACCAGGAGCTGGAGGAACCAGTATTAAAAGGGACAGACAGGAAGGGGAAGTTTATATAGGCAGACTGAGAGGTAAAACACAGGTGTAGAGGTGTCAGGTTTCAGCGTCTGGAATGTTCATTGAGAGAGCAAGCAGAGTAGCAGCAGTCCCAGTGGATAAGCATGGGTACTGCATGCTAGAACATGACAGTTATCTTCAAAGTTCCACGAGTGTGTTCCTAAATATCCATAAATAGGTTAGCATACAATGGAGCCAGATTTGAGCCCATTGGTGTGCCCCTTTGTTGAAGATAGTAAGATCTTTCACATTTCAAATAGTTCCTATTAAAATGAGGTCGATAAGTAGGAGAAAATATTCACTATGTGGTCCAGTGTATGCTTTACTAAAGGATATGTGTGCAGAGAGAATTTTTACCTGGCTGATGTGGTATGTAAAGACTAGAGACGTCAAGTGCCACTCGTAACATGTCACAATACTGTATGTTCAAACTCATTGAGTTAAGAAAATGTGTGGAATTTTGCAGACCAAAGGCTTAACAGAGAAAACACAATAAAAGGAAAAGAAAAAAAAAGAAGAAAAAAAACTTACAGGTTAAGATTCATCAGGCAACTGAGTTTTAAGGGTGTCAAGCTATTTGAGAATCCACCATCGCCTTGACCTGGATGGCCTGGATTTTTAAACAGGCCATTGTGCTTGGTTTAATTGGTCAATGTGACCGTGGATTAATTTTTATGGGTTTTGATTTTTTTACTGACCGGGCATCGACCCCTTTTTGGATTAGTTCCAGGAACTCTGACCCTGAAGACGATGATGGCCTTCAACATGCATGGGGTAACTGATCATCATTTACTTAATACTTCCATTGAGTACCAATGTGCCCACCTAGGTTCTTATATATTTAGTGATAGAATCACTATCTAAACGTGCTGGAATATTGCAGTAAGGGTGCTTTCCAGCATACAAGCATTTAATCTCCACTAGAGGAACTAGTTTCAGCTGAAGCTAATCAGGATGGACTCATGAATGAACAAGGGATGTTTTAAGGCAGACACAGAGATCTGCCATTCTGAAAGAGACTGCTTTCCCCAGAGAAAGGGGAGAGAGAGAAAGTTCTCCCCAGCAAAAAGGCTGGCACAGTCCCCTAGACCCCCTGGACGGTGGTTGCAGAGTCTGCTGGGACTGCCTGGGTTTGAATCCCAGGGAAGAATAATGAAGGGTGCAAGACCGCACTGAAGCAGGGATGTCCTATCGATAACCTTCGAACAACAGATGCTATTTAATGAGCCAGAAACTTTGAGTTGTTTCGACCATAACAGTCTTTTTCAAGTGGTGAGTGGCTTCACGTGAGCCCTGAAATTCAGCTGGAGCAGCTACCAGCACCCAATACCGTAGTATGTATTTCCGGATGCAGGGGTATCCCTGAGCTGAAATTAATGGGGTTCAGTTTTTGAGACCGCCCCACTTCAATCCTGTTTAAAAAAAACTAAATATAAAAAACAAACAATACCTTGCCTCTTTATGGGCTAAACATTTCTCACAAGCTGTACTTTCCCCCCATCAATTAGCTTGCTTAGGGAGCCACATTGCAATATTTAATCACCTGCATCAAACTATATCTATATCATGGTAAATCTCTATAGATATTGTATGCATAATTATTTATTCCTAGTTCACATAAGACTACCAAGCAGCATTCAAAATTTTTCTACATGTAGCAATGTGATGACAATTATATTGTTGCTTAAAGCAGCATTCCTGCTTTCCTTTATTTTACATTTTTTTTTAGAGTTCTAGGATTGAAGCTTCCTGAAAAAACTTACCTCCATCGGGGGCACCGGTAGCAGCTGCAGGTGGGCTCTGTGGGGCTATTGAAATGGCAGATTATATGTCCTGCATCACGCGGGATAATAGGAAGACGTGACGTTATCCCTTGCGGCTTCCAATTGGTCTGTGTGACTAGGGGTTTTTAAACCTGCTGAGCTGCTGCCGGCACCCCCTGTGGAGGTATATATCTTAGGAATCAGAGGGGTCCCCGAAGATGAAATTAATGGGGTTCAGCTCCAGAGACCCCCTGCTTCCCACTTAAAAAATAACACATTCCTTACTTTTCAGACCCATTCTAAGGGGAAATTTGGTATTGCAACTAAATTACACCATTGCACAAGTTCTCTGTCACAAGAGCTTCACATTCTGTCTCACTGAAGCATCGTACATAACCGAAAGGGAGAAAAAAACAGTTAATGTCTGTTGTGTGAATCTCATTTTATCTATAACTAAACGCAAATGATGTAATTGAATACCCTTTTGTGGAATTTACATTCCAGGAAATACACAGTGTGAACCTGCTGTTTTTCATTTAGCAGAAGCATCAGAAGCAAAGCTTTGTGTTAAAAAACGGTTTGCTTGGCTCTAATATCAGAATCGAGTCCTTGGTTTTTCGTTCAGAATAGCACAGCTGTTCACGGCATGATCATTATAATCATTGTTGTTAGGGTGCTGATTTGGTATTTATATCTAATTAGCTCTTGTATACCATCATGCAATCCACCTTTCCAGAACCTAGAGAGGCATAAAACATGAAAGTTACTAAGCATTTACCAGGAATTACCAATTCCAATCAAGTTAGATGTACACACAACTGAAATTAAAAAATAAATAAATACATCATACTTATATGTAAAAATGGACACAGTACAAAGAAGTAATGCAGACCAGAAGCCTGGATTTAACACTTGTATTTTTTTCTAGGAGTCAACGTTTCGTGCTATGAGACCCCTTCATCAGGATAATTAGTGTGCAGAGTAAGTAATAAGTATGTTTTTTATGTTTTTTTCCCCCATCATAATTGCAATATTTTACATAGAGAACAATAATTATAGCAATATTTCCAGGGTATACAGTATGTAATTGGGAATATAGAAGAATATTAACTAATACACAGTAAAATATGTTAATACTTGTTTGTGATTAGAAAGGTGTTAATATGATTGAGCAAAGGCTACTTATTATATGTACAAAACACACAAATATTGGCCAATGTTTAACAACTTAAAAAAGCACAATTTTATTAGCAAAACTTGGAGTCAAAAGTGTTTTCGATTGTCAGACAGATACATTTTTTTATTTTTGGGGGTGTAAGTTTCCAGAGTTTTCCCTTTTTTGTGACTTTTTCGCCAGCTGTGAATGTCTGAAATTCACCAAAGTCATCAATGTTCACCAAGTTTTAATCCATCTTTGTCATCACCATTACATCAAATCATTTTCTTCTACCCTGTTAAATCAACATTCTCCTGTATAGTAATCTCCAACTCCGAAGAAACAGAACACAAAGTTTGTCAGTATAAATTATGTTATCAGAAGTTATTAAGCATTGTGGCTGGATATGATTGAGAATCTGAGGACAAACATTAGATTTTGTATTGATAAATGTTTTAATATTTGTTTAAAAGACGATATCAAACCTAGTAAACAAAAATCCACAGTAAATGAGTATTTTCTTGCTGCCCAACAAACCTTATTTCCTTTGTGTTGCTTGTCTTCAGCTTGCCATTTAAAAAAAAAAATAATGTTGACCTGAAATGTAGACTATATAATACTTCACAATTGCCCTTTAGACTTTATGCAAGGTCAAGAATGCTTCCCTGTGTGTTTTCTTTGCAGACATGTATTTTGTTAGTGGTCAAATACTTGTTAAAGAGTGTTTGGTTCCTAAATCCATTTATGATAAACTGTTTACATGAAGTTGTTTAGTTGTAATGGCATTTGTAACATCCAGTAGATTACTATAAGGAGATTTCAGAGGCACTATTATGAAAGCTCTGTCACAATCATTCTTTCTGTAATGAGCCTAGAAATATATATGTATTCATTATGCTAGAATGTATCAATTGCATCAGTACATGAAGATGAGTGTAGAATGGGAATACAACAAGTGTAATTTCTTAATGAATATCTTGAAGGCCCATCATTCATGTATATTATAAATAAATATATATATATATATATATATATATATATATATATATATATATATATATATATATATATATATATATATATATACTGTACATACTGTACATACTGTGTGTGTCTGTGTGTCTTTTGTGTGTGTGTGTGTGTATATATATATATATAAAGGCAAGAATCAGCACTCCTAGTAAAGATCATAATAAGCCCTGGTTCTTGTCCCTTAAAAATAGAAAGAATATACGTTACCATCCGAGGAATGATAAAGTAGAGACAGCACACAGTAGAAAGATGACAAAAGGTTATATTAGCTTAAACAGCATCACAGATAACCGACGTTTCGACCCCACTGAGGTCTTTTTCCCTTGAAAAATGCGCCGGGAGGTTACGTACGTCACGATGCGATCTGGCGCGAAACGGAGGCGGATCAGCTGGGTATTTAAAGGAGTGTATCTGCAGTAGTTATTCACTCCTTGATAAAGAACTATTGTTCGAAACGCGTAGGTGTTTTTCCTATGCAAATTTTACTCCAATAAAGATTTTTTGATCACTTGGATCCCCTCCTGACTCTAGTTTCTGACGGTGCTCTACTCTTCTCGCACCCCATATGGATGGTCTGTATATCAGGTAGCAGGGTGTCCCTGTTCCTGAAATGAATGGGGTACAGCTTCGGAAATCCCCTGCTTCAATCCTGTGTACTAATAATACAAATAAAAGCAAAGCTTCATTACCTTACCTAACTCCTAGGAGTGACAGAGACTGCTTCTCTCTGCTCAGCTCTTACATCTGGTGGTGGACTGATTCACTTAAATCTGTATTCACTCTTTCTGCTTAAAGGAGCAGAACGTGTTAATTTTTTTTAATAGGTGGGAGCAGGGGGTCTCCTAAGCTGAACAGTATTAATTTCAGCTCTGGGGACCCCCTGTCTCCCGAGAACCAGACCTCTATGTATGGGGTGCTGGTATCTTGGGGCTGTTTAAATATCCGGGTCACTTGGGCCGTGCTGGTAGCAACTCTGTAGGTTGAACACCAACAGTCACATGGGCCAATAGAAAGCCACAAGGGATGATGTCACATGGATTTATATAACAAATATATCTATCGTGAAAATGAAAGGTTTTCCACCTTTTAACCAGATAAGACTTTCCTAAAGGTAGACAAATTCAATTTCTCTTCTAATATCAGTTCCACTAGTATTCAGGGACACAGCATGAATATTGCAGAATGGAACAACTTGCCGCTAGCAATCTCTCCGCCGCCAACTCGCCACTGGTCGTCTCTCCGCCGCCAACTCACCCCTGGCCATCTCTCCGCTCCCAACTCGCCGCTAGCCATCTCCCCGCTCACCACTGGGCGTCTTTCCGCTGCCAAAGTCACCGCTGGCCATCTCTCCGCTCCCAACTTGCCGCTAGCCATCTCTCCGCCATCAACTCGCCGCTGGCCATCTCTCCACCACCAACTCGCCGCTAGCCACCTCTCCACCACCAACTTGCCGCTGGCTGTCTTTCCGCTGGCACATCACCGTTGCAGAGGACAGGGGTTTTAAGGTAAGGGGTTAACGTTAGGTGTTTAAGGGAAAGGAGTTAAGGTTAGGTGTTTAAGGGAAGGGGGTTAAGGTTAGGGGTTTTATGGTAAGGGGTGAAGGTTAGGTATTTTAGGGTAAGGTGTTTTAAGGTAAGGGGTGAAAGTTAGGGGTTTTAGAGTAAGGGGGTGTTAGCGTAAGGACTTAACATTAGTGTTTTTTTGGTTTAAGGTTAGGGGTTATCTTTGTGGCAAAACGGGCGGCAGCGAGTTGACTGCCAAGGAGTGGCAGCAGCAAATCGTCGTGGCCCGTGAATATTGTGCATGAAAGTGTAGTGTTTGCAAACTGCAAACTGCTGAGACCCCCTGAGAGGGACATTTTCTAAACCTGTATAAACAGGCGTCTAATCCACTTCGTAGTCAGAGTTTCATCCTACTAACCTTATCTCTTGCACTAAAACTGGAATAGCTTTGTGCTATCTTAGGAAATGCTTGCCACACATACTTATTTAGTTAATTGGCATCTGGTCTTACTGTTGATTAGACTATTTACTATTCACTCACTCAGACTCTTTTGTACGTTAGGCAATTTTGTAGTTTTGCACAAAGAAAATCAAGACGTAAACATGAGACGTAATCTTGAATGTATTGGGTAACACTAGATAATTTATGTCTATGTATCAACACAATTAAAGGGCTGTTTTATTGCATGGAAACATTTCTGGATGCAGTTACTTCTGGTGCAGATTGTTAGAGACGTGTATTCCACTTTAGCTCAAGTGGATTTAAAAATGCTTGGGATAAACAAATAACTATCCTAAATGTAAAATCAATCCAAGGATCATATAGGGTATTGGGTTTTATAACAGGACAATTGATAGACTATGTGGGCCAATTGGTTCCTATCTGCCATCAACTTGAGTTTCTATCTCAGTGCAGCCATGCCATCTGTGGCTACTAGTCTGCTTCCCTCCTGTCATACAGCCCTGGTACAAGCAGGCCTTGCCAGTAGTTGATATGGGGTTTTCCCCCTCCGAGGAGCTGCACTTGAGTTACAGTGGGTGGCAGTGACATCAGGCCTGGGCCAGATCTGGTGCCCTCCTCCTGGCTGTATTTAAGGGCAGTACCGCCCCAAATTCGGGAGTGCCTTTCCAAACTTGAGGAATCCAGGTCACACTGTGAAGAGGCTGATTATTGGACCTTCTCCAGTCCTCTTCCCTTCGGGGGAGAGTGAGTGTGGACCATACCTCTGCCTCTGCTAGGGAGGCAGGGAAGATCTAGGATGGCTGCGGGTGCCCTAGGCCTGTAGTGACGGTCCATGGACCGTCCATCAGTGGTAGCTGAGAAGTACTGCATCGGGAAGAATCCTGCCTTATTACTGTGCTGTACAGAAGAGATAATAAACTGTTCCTGTTGTTATTCCTCCTGCCTGGAGCGTGACCTTACTGGGGGGGAGGGGCGGGGTGGAGAGGTAATTGTTCTACCGTGGGAGATCACCTTCAGTTCCTGGAGCCTACGGCAGATGGAGGCGCTTATTTATTAGTTATTTATACATGTATATTTAGGCACTGTACCGTATATAAGGTTTTCTGGATGTGCACTGAGCTTTGTCTGTGTTTTATGTTATGTCTCTGGTTTTAAATATAAATTGCCATGCTCAGTAGCACTCCTCTGTGAAACTTATATGCTTATATATATGTTGTGGGTATTTTGGGGGTTCAATTTGAGCTTGTAGGTGTTCTGTATGTTTTATAATTCTTGTGCAGCTAGTCTTGGCTGTTTTGGAGGGTGGCAACCTCCTATCCAATTGAAGCTCACTCCCTCCCACATTTAAATGGTTAAAAGCTCACTCCATGGCATCTCCAACTATCAGGGGAACTTGCCTGCATGCAGTGTGATTGTGACAAATCTATTACAGAGTGCTTTTCCTGGTAATGTACAGGTTAATAAAAGCTTCAATCAGACTTAGAACTTTTGCAACTCATATTGACAGATTTATTATAAATCATTCTTCCTGGCAATGCACAGGTTATTAAGAATTTATATTAGTGTACGGACCCTTGAACGTGGTCTGCCGTGAAGTTTGGCTCAAGGGCTTACAACAAATTGGCCAAAATGTTAAACTAAAAGACCATTTTATTTATTAGTTATTTATACATGTATATTTAGGCACTGTACCGTATATAAGGTTTTCTGGATGTGCACTGAGCTTTGTCTGTGTTTTATGTTATGTCTCTGGTTTTAAATACTAACCCCAGAAGCCTAGTCCTGTGTTCCCACTACCACCGGCGGATGACTCAGCCCTGCTGTTACCAGCAGGTATCATGCACCACACGACCAGTAATGGCCAAATCTCCCACCGGGTGGGGGAAAGACTGTTAAATCAGTATAATATATGTACATCATAAGACTTTCTATTTACACTCCTCAAAGAGCAAGCTGGTGCCTACTGTACAGGGCAAAGTACCTTAACACTGACTTAATAAATCTTTTTTGTCTGTGGTCACGTGGCACTGAATGATTAACGCTGTGGGGGACACTGTCCCCAGTGCCACAGACTGGCTGGTTGCCACAGACTGGTTGTTCGCCCACCTCGCCGAGGACGGTAAGTCTTACTACATCTGTTCATCTGTATGATGAAAATGTCCCAGTTTTTCTCTGATAGTGCCTTGATGCATAGATCTCATAGATGCCTTGGATTCTTTGGTGGCTGCGTGTCTTCCTTTAAATCCCCTTAACTAAACGTCTGCCTATAAAAAAAAATGAAAACTCTTTTCAGATTCCCGTAATTGTAATATTATATAGTTCTTTTGTTGTACATATGCGTTTTTGTCTATATTTTGAAGCTACATTTTCCTGTAGCATGAAGATGTCTGCTGTCAATGCTGACATGGCTTGCAATCATTCATCTGCCCGGCTAGATATAGTTACAGAAATCTAATTACTTTAAAACAGCAGTCCAAGTTAAATTCCTTGCTTTTTTTTCTTTATAGGGTTGAAGCAGGGATCTCCGGAGCTGAACCATGTTAATTTCAGCTCTGCTGACACTCTGCTTCCAGAGATGGTTACCTCCGTAGTGGATGCCATTATCTCTGGGGAGTTTAGAGGTCCTGGTCACGCGAGCCAATAGGAAGTCGCAAGGGATGACATCACGGCTTTCCAATGGACATTTAAAGCCACCATTTTATTAGGCACACAAGCTCGCTGGCCGTAGAGATACAGCACCCCCTACTGAGGTCTGTATCGCGGAAGCTCTGAAATTATCGGGTTCCTCTCCATAGGAATCTATGTAAACTAGCATCGATGACCTGAGGAAGAGAGGAGAACTCTCAAAAGCTTGTCGTATGACACAAATTGTTAGTGCAAATAAAAAAGGTATCACCTAATACTGAAGAACTCATTTATTCTGCACTGGACTAACACAGCTATTTCCATTTGATATATATATATATATATATATATATATATATATATATATATATATATATATATATATATATATATATATATATATATGTAACGGGTGTATCCCCCTGGCCTGACCCACCCAATCTCACATTGGCCCATGTAGTCTAACCAGTTCCCATTACAAGGCGTGTGTGGTGGTGCACCTGCAAGTAACAGGACTCTTGAGTCTCCCGCTTGGTGTTATTAGGGGATGTCATCAGGACAGGTAGCTGAGGTAGTGGGTACGAGTCCAACTTACATCATGTGCAGCGCCTCCACCTCATCAGGATCTGTGCTTCCGCAGGGAGATGGTCCTGGTGAGGAACTCCTTCTTGGTGCCATCCACTGTTGAGTAATCTCACACTCACACAGTGGGGTTCTTTTTCTCAAGGACATCTTTATTGAATACAGGGATGTAGCAGACTGCCCCATGCAGCTGCCGGCTCTAGCCGCACATCTCTCCGTGCTGTCCCTTTGCCAGGTACGCCCTCCCGTATTGAAGTGGGATCCCCTTTCTCCTAGGGAGATCACCGCTGCGCCAGGTCCCTGGACACAGTATGGCGTAGACAAAACTTAATTGATCACTCTGCTACCGCTAGTTACTGCACTAGGGTCACAAAAGCGATTCTCCAATCTCTGTACCTTCTGGTTACTATTGCTCAACCAACAACAACACTAACTGTCAGTGTTGTGCCCTTTATACCTCAGGGGGCAGGCGCATCTCTGAGGTCACTATCCAGGGACTCCGAGCATACAGCCACTCCCCTCCTTACACAGGGCACCACACTAGGGTGTGAGGGAAAACCTCCATAACTACTGTTGGCAGGCCTGTAGTTACCAGGACTTACTGCCAACAGGGAGGATGTATGCAGTCATTATTATGCATGGCTACATACTCCCCCTGGTTGATACCCACCGTCCCGGCTGGGACCTAAATTTGGTGTACCTTGCGCCAGGAAACACAGCAAAAGAACACACAAATAACATAGCAAACATCATCACATGAACATAATAATGTAAGCCCAGTACACTCACTGACCAGCAGGGAGCGTTAAAGAAAACAACAGACCACTCTATTGGATACTCAATAATAATGCCGAGGATCTGGCTTCTTCACCTCTCGCCCCGCGGCATCATGTACAGTCACGCTGTATTCTCGGGGTACTTCTCGCTCATTGCAGTATACCACCTTGTGCATATATACACTGCGCCCTATCTTCCATACCCGCATCAGTTGAGCTACCCTCTGCTCGGCCTGTATCCCTTTAATAGCTCCCCCTCTCTCCACGATATAATACTGTATATCATTCTTGAGCCATCTTTCCCTATTCTCCTCTATCTCTCGCATTAGAGGTTCAGGGACATATGGATAATCAAGCCCATGGGACTTCCTATATTTGGCCGTAATTGCCCGTTCAGCTCGGCAAACCCTGGTTAAACTGTTTTGACCAGCCGCCCCGGGCAACACCCATGATAGGGGCTCATCGGTTTCTACCGGATCATCCATCCCTGTGGACCCCTTGGGGATAATAAGGCCTGCCTGGATCCGATCCCACCTTACCCTTAGAGCCCTAAGGTATGACTCATCATCAAAGTCACCGGCAGCCCACCAGTGATCAACCACCCCCTCCCTCTCTAAAATAAAGCGGGTGCAGTCGAACCATGATACATAGCCCTCGTACAATGGGGCCCACCACCTAGTCTCCTTCCGTTCCTCGGAGCTAGGATCTATACTCTCTTCTATGGACTCCTCATCAGGCCCACCAGAAGACACCCCAGATGTACCCTCAGATTTCTCATTAACTCTTTTATACTGAGAGGTGTTTCGTACTGTGATACTAAGCCCACTAGGGCAATCACTGGAAACCGACACTTGTCGGGACATGCTCCCTCCTCCCTCCGACCCATCATCCGACGTACCCAAGTCCAGGCTTCCAGTCCGATCATCGGAAGGACCCCGTGACTCCCCTGACAACCCTAAGCTGGAACTGGACCCAAATAAAATAGTGACGGGCACAGGGGCTTTAACTAGGGCCTTGGGGTTAACCTTGGGTGTGGACGGGGTCTGGGGACGGGACCGAACAGTAGGCACTGACAGGGTTT
Source organism: Ascaphus truei (assembly GCF_040206685.1). NCBI lineage: Eukaryota > Metazoa > Chordata > Amphibia > Anura > Ascaphidae > Ascaphus > Ascaphus truei. The sequence continues at coordinate 18,293,365 of NC_134498.1, forward strand.
CGACCTGCTCTCCGGCGATACCTGTTGTAACGTCGCCACAAAGTCCATCTTTGTCTTCAACAGCTGAGCTTCTAGGGTTGCAGTTCACACGTCCGTTCCCCCTGGTAGTAGGGGATCGTTTCCCGCTGCTTGACCGCAGAGGCGGCACCATCTCCCACTCGGGGCCTCCCTGGTCCGCCGGAACCACTTCCGCACACGCACGTGCTGCGACGCCATCTTGGGGTGGATCCCCAAGCGGGATCTCTTCCTCCACAAGGACATCCGCCAACGCCCGTCTACTGCGCGATCCAGTCTGGCTCTGGACTCGCTCTTTCGGATCTTCCACTCCCAAGGCCTGCGACAGGCACGGTGTCTTAATACCTCGCAGGGTAGGGGTGGATCGACCTCCGTCCGATCCACTAGTCACCACGGCAGTGGGACTCCGGCGATCGGGTGGTCGCGGTACTGGAGACACTCGACTCCGTGTCTCCACACCACGAGGAATTGCATCCCTCCATGGCGTACCAATGGTATGACAGTCCCGTTTTGGAACGGCCTTACTTGCCAGCCTTGCACACTCCTCGTCCGAGGATTCCAGTTTACAGTTCGGCCGAGGCAGCCCAGTAGGAGACCGACGATGAGCTCCTCGGTGATCACCTCTCCGATGGCTGAGTTTCTCCATCGGAAGCACCAATGCTGGCTCCGACTCCGCGGGACTGACACTCTTGTTCCAGAGCGCTCCCGGCTGTTCTTCTATTGGCATCGGGACATTTCCGGCCACTCCCACAGCTTGCACTGGTACGAACGTGGTCATTGGCCACATGTACTGCAGTCCGCAGTGGGGGCATCGGGCCTCGCTGCCCACGGCTCCGCCCGGCAGTCTGCACTGCAGGCAAAGACACGCCACAGTCTCCACACCCTCCACCCGTATCACCAGGAAGCCTCCTGGAGCCGAATAAGGGTGAGTGGAAATCACAGGACCTTGGTCCACTTTGTCAGCAGCTTCAGCCATCTTTACCAGCGGAGGCACTCGTCTCAGAGGTCTATACTGGTCAATGTCTCTTCGCAACTGAAAGGCATGGGCTGATGTAGCAACCCTTCCTCCCATTTTCTCTATCGACATCCGGTGGAACCGCAAACCACTCCCCCTGGTTGAAACTAGGGGGATGTCTCGTAGACTTGTAGGCTGACCCAGCACAGGTGCGGAGTGAGTCATAGTCCATGAGGGCGCGGCTCCAGCTTTCGCGCCAAACTTCCCCTCGGGGTGGAGTTTTCTTGTTGGCGCCAATCCTGGCCAACATTTAGCAGACTGCAAAGTTGCAAGACTTTCTGCAGCATGCCCACGCGGCGTCCCGGGAACGCGGGAACCGCCATCTTGGTAAGCATTGTCTTTTCTTTCATTTAAGGCAGCGTCGGGCTGTTTGTTAATAGGTGTATAACAAAGTCCATTTCGCTCTTCCCATCTCGCAAGACTGTCGTCCTCACTATTCTCGGGGGTATCTTCCCAAGAACATAGGCAGGACAAACACGGCGCAACCACGGCTTTCACGCCATTCCACAACAAGCCCACAAAAGTCTCTTCTGTAGCCTGTTCTTCACCCACGCACAGTTCATATGCGTGTTCTTCCTCTGACCGCAATCCTGGACCTTCTGCTCTGTGCAGATCCTCCATTCTTGTGGTTCTCTCTCTCCGCCATCCTGGACCTTCTGCTCTGTGCAGATCCTCCATTCCGACAGATCGCTCGTGATCGTTGAACACGGGGTTTTTGTACATGGAGCTCCGCTCTGCGGGGCAGCTACCACATCTGTACAATAAACATGCCTTGTGCACCACCTTGTGTACCTAACGTATATCCGACTCGTGTTTGCACTACCTCAGGCTAGGCTCACTCTTTCTGTGTCTACTGTAACACGTTCCTCCAGTCTGTGCTCCTTGGTAAGTGATCTGGAATGGAGACTAGAGTACTCTGGCTCTTCCATGCAGTACTTTGGGCGTCGACCTACTTTTGGCTAGCCTAGTGCGGACCCGTCCAGAATTCCTGCTCTCAGTTACCAGTTTACCCCTTAGGCGTCCCCCGCTAGCGCTACCTCAAGGCGACTAGGACAGCAATAGCCCCCTGCTCCAGACTCACTAACCCCTAACGGATCCCAAGGCATCTTTGCGGCATGCAGCTCCAGCATCTCCCTGACTACCCCTGGTTCCGTCCCATGCAGCACAAAGTGGCAGCAGACACTCTCCCTGTTTCCTAATGTGTGCCTAGCAAAAGCCTGTCCTGTTAACAGGTCTCTCAGCAGCGCCTCCAATTGTAACGGGTGTATCCCCCTGACCTGACCCACCCAATCTCACATTGGCCCATGTAGTCTAACCAGTTCCCATTACAAGGCGTGTGTGGTGGTGCACCTGCAAGTAACAGGACTCTTGAGTCTCCCGCTTGGTGTTATTAGGGGATGTCATCAGGACAGGTAGCTGAGGTAGTGGGTACGAGTCCAACTTACATCATGTGCAGCGCCTCCACCTCATCAGGATCTGTGCTTCCGCAGGGAGATGGTCCTGGTGAGGAACTCCTTCTTGGTGCCATCCACTGTTGAGTAATCTCACACTCACACAGTGGGGTTCTTTTTCTCAAGGACATCTTTATTGAATACAGGGATGTAGCAGACTGCCCCATGCAGCTGCCGGCTCTAGCCGCACATCTCTCCGTGCTGTCCCTTTGCCAGGTACGCCCTCCCGTATTGAAGTGGGATCCCCTTTCTCCTAGGGAGATCACCGCTGCGCCAGGTCCCTGGACACAGTATGGCGTAGACAAAACTTAATTGATCACTCTGCTACCGCTAGTTACTGCACTAGGGTCACAAAAGCGATTCTCCAATCTCTGTACCTTCTGGTTACTATTGCTCAACCAACAACAACACTAACTGTCAGTGTTGTGCCCTTTATACCTCAGGGGGCAGGCGCATCTCTGAGGTCACTATCCAGGGACTCCGAGCATACAGCCACTCCCCTCCTTACACAGGGCACCACACTAGGGTGTGAGGGAAAACCTCCATAACTACTGTTGGCAGGCCTGTAGTTACCAGGACTTACTGCCAACAGGGAGGATGTATGCAGTCATTATTATGCATGGCTACATATATATATATATGTATATATACTGTATAAACAGCTGCAGCGGACGTTATTCAAACAAATCACGGTGCCAATATCGTGTGCTCTGCTGTACTCCACGCAGCATGAACGAGGCCAATGGCAACAGGCACACGCGCTTATTGCGATTGCTTTGTTGAATTTCATGGATTCTGTTTCTTTGGGTGCATTGAAATGAATGAATTGCAATGTTTACAGTACTGTGCTACTGTGTCAATTTAAGGTGTTTAAAAACCAGAACTCTAAAATTCCATTTTCTGCACTTGCCGCACTCTCCTCTTAAGGCGGTATGTTTGGAAGACATCCACCATCATGACATCGGTATTCTGATGTACACAATGCGTGAAGTGTTTGAATAACGGCCACTGCAGCTGCACACACACACACACACACACACACACACACAAACACACACACACACACACACACACACACACACACACACACACACACACACACACACACACACACACACACACACACACACACACACACACACACACACACACATACACACACACACACACACACACACAATGCTACCTGCACTGCTGCTCTAAAATGCTGCCTTCATGAGAGGCATAAGAAATTGATTTCAGTTTACCTAATGCCTTTTCCTTACATACTTGAATAAAGATTTTTGAACACAACTGTTGCACGTACTTTCGATTTTCTTCCAGAAGTCACTTTTGTTTTCTGATCACTAACATGTGATGATAAAAATATCCTTGGCTAAAAACAGAAACAGGTTTTTTTTCTAATTAAATCAAAATGGGATTTTTATTACGATGTGTCTTCTTTTGAGGAAAACTGTAGCCCAGCGATTAAATAGCTGTTGCTATGGGAAACTAGTCATCGTTGCTGTAAGATTCCAGGCCCAGTTTAATGATGCCTGTGATATAATAAAATCCTTCCATCTGATCTGACCTTGCACTTAGCCTAAAATGAATGTGAATGTGCACAGAATTTTGGTAAATTGAAGACCAATCTAAGCATCTACTGTACAGTTTGGGTCCACATCATCACCTGTGCAAACGTCCCCTAATAATTTGTGCAGATAATTCAGAGGGAATCACTAAACTGATCCAAACATACATATTTATTCAGCCTGGGTATGAAAGAAATGAAGTTAGTTACCCCTGAAACCGTGGGGTCCCTGGAAGCTACATACAGTAGCACCATAAGCCAGGGGCCAGGTAACATAACATGCAAAAGTTAAATTGTCCCCTGCTCTTCCACTTTTCCTGTTCCCCGTGCCTCAGACTCATAAAACTTTCTGTGTGTAAGTTTTAGGTGGGGTATTTGGGTCGAAATGTAGTTGTTTTGTTTGCAGGAGTTCGAGGGCCAAATATACCGGGAGTCCCCTAATTCTTCCCAGCGTGCAGGCATGATTTACCGGTACATGGGTTGATTTACACCAGGAATGCCCAGTGTCCCCCAGACTCTTGGTTTTTGAGCCCAGATATCCCAGTCTTATGTCCCGCACAGATATGGGTCTCCCCAAGATATGCAAATATAGGTTACATGCTGCACACCAAATTAAATGTTGTCAGTACATACGGTTACCGGTGCTCCTGGCACAGGGAATACATGTCAAAATAATCCAGAATCAGTATATCAGAGGATGATTCAGGGCACTATGGATTTTCAATCAAAAGTTAAATTTATTGTCAGAGTAATACAACGTTGCGACCATCAAAGTGTCAATTTGTGTTGAGTTACTCTGACAATAAATTTTACTTTTGATTGAAAATCCGCAGTTCCCTGAATCATCCTCTGATACTCGTCCCAATATATAACATGTATTAAACTGTTTTATAATGTTTAGTGCATTTACATTAAATGTCTATTCAGTTAGCCCGGGCATCCATATAGGTGTTGGTAAGTCTGGATAGACATTGTAGTTCAAAGAGGAGACGGGATGTTGAGAGGTGTAGGGGTGCAAAGTGGCCGGGGAAGGGTGGAGTACTGGGTCCGGAGAACAGAGACCCCCTGAGGGGAAGACCCTCTGGTTTGCGAGACTCAGTGGAGCCTTCCCAGTAGGTGACAATAGGTTGACTGGGGAAAGCGGCAGAATGTCGGAGCATTTCCCATTGGTCAACTCATATGTCCCACCCACACGGCATACCAAGCCAGCTTGGTACGCCCCCTCCTCTAATACCAGCCAAAGGACGAGACCTTATTCCTATTGGCTAGCGGGGAGGAATTCCCACGCTCTCATTGGTCGCTCCTCCTACTTCCATGCTGAACATAGAACAGCGGAAGGTATGTAAAGGATCCCCTAATGAAATCCGCTGTGCCGGAAGAAACGCGTAGGGTCACGTGGTTGGAGTGAGCTATGGTGGTGGAGCAGTTCAGACGCCAGACGCCAGAAAAGAGAGGACGTTCCCTGAGTCACTCTCAATACAGACCGTGTTTGATAGGAACCACAGGCTGCAATCTTGGGTTGCCGGAGAGACACTTACAAGGTAACACCAGCAGCAGTGAGGTCTTACAGGAAAACACAGTGCGACGAAGCAAACGGACGGCGATCTGGTCACATGTTGGCGCATGTGCTTGCCCATACAACGCTTTTTATTCAGTGGCAAATTGTGAGTGTGCAATTGTCTTGGTTCATGTTATTAAAACTTTGTATTTGGATTTTACACAAGGATCGGGCGCTTTTCCTCTTCTTGTTTTTCTAAACAACAAATATGGAGAATTGCCCATGAATAAAAAGTTGCCATGTCAGCTCCAGATGATATTGCAACCATCTGTTGGCCACTGGAGCGAACCCTGCCCCTGCAGACATTTTGTATCCACTTGACCTGCCACAGGTCACGGGACTATAGATCAGCTCCAGCACCACCACTCCTTTAGTATAGGTGCATAAACTGAAAACCCAGGAAAATCCAGCGAGCAGTGTGGACAGCAGCTTAAACATAGATCCCTTTAACATTAAGCCTGGGGTTTCACACCGCTTTTAAAGCAAAGCCTGGTTTAAAGAAGTAGAAAAACAAAGAAAAGATGCGCGCTCCCCGTGGTAAAGTAAACAATAATATTAACGAGTGCGAGTGTAGAGGGGCCTCACAGTCCTGGACTAGACTCTGGACTCCACATTTCGCAGCGGAGCGGCCAGTTCCTTTGGTCCACGGATTTCAGCGGATCATTATCAAAAAGGGTGATTCGCATTTACGGACTTTTTATTATTATTAACAATACTCTTCACGGTTTGCGCAACCCGTCGATGGATTTGTAGACTCCAATCCGTGGATTAAGCAATCTGTTGGCGGATTCTTGAGAATCTGAATTCTTCAAACACGTCAGCGGGTTGTATCCAATGGCGGGTTTTGATGAATCTGCACGTTTTGAAACCTCTCAAATCCATTTGCAGATTTTACACCGTAAAAAATTGGAAGTAACATCAGCGAAAATCAGGGGAACATCAGGGAAAATCAGTGGATTGGATTCTACAAATACGTCCACAGTTGCGGAATCCATGGAGTGTATTATCAATTATAATAAAAAATCCACAAAATGCGAATCACAGTTTTTAACAAAGGAACCGGCCGATCCGCTGCGGATCCAAATTCGCCAAAAAATTTGCCCATCTCTACCAAGAACCTGTCTCAAAAATATCCGTAAAAAGAAAAATAAGTGTTCCAATGTATATGTAATTCTATCTAAAACAAAAGTACATTGGCTAAAGGGTTATGTGCTATCTACATTTAAATAATAAAAACAACCCTAATACCTTCCGCATGTTCAATGCAAGTGTATAAGGAGGTAACATCAAATGTTACCCATATATAATGTTTACACCAATTAAAGTCTTTAAGTGAATTTAGGATTTACTGTAAGCGGCTATGATGATAATTTAATAACCAAATTATAAAGAAAGAAATCTAAATAATGTGACAGGTTCGCAATCACTGAATCAATCCCTGATACTAAGGGACACCCTGGGGGATTATTTAGATGCTTATAGACCTTTGGGAGATTCCTGAAACAGGAACCCATAATCCTGTACAGTCACAATATTTCTCAGCTCAGCCTTCCCATATGGTTAAATTGAGACTCCAAAGGTTATACATTCCATTCAATCTAAGTGTCTCTTGTGATAGTTCCATATCTTGAAGAGTTGTGTGTATATTTCTCCTTCTCCCTCCTCTAACATCCCTTTTTTTCTTACCTTTTGATGGTGCCCAATGTCCTGCACATGGTGGAAGTTTATGTGTCTCTCTCTCTTCGGTATCGTCTTCAGGTCCCGATGCCTCAACTGATTCTCCCAGACAGCTTTTTCGACCTTTGGGTCTCACCAGGTTGGATGCTGGGATTGCATTGTGAAGTTGGTCATTACCCAGCCAATTTGATTGTGCTCAGAAATGTTCTTTATCATTACTGTATGCTGAACGGTGGAGGATTTTGTCACTTTTTTACTGACCATACTGTAACTTGTTTGTGTACCTGGTACATAGCCATGGCTAATTTCACAGTGCCCGGCCTGCAACCAACCTCATACTGATGAAACCCAGGGTTTAAACAGCTGTGTGTGAGTAAATGTGATTGCCATGCATTTCTTTAACCCAGGCAGAAGGGTTGTGTCTCTTTTTTGAGTTGTCCAATACTACTGCATGTATACTACAGTATAGAAATATTATGGTATAGTTACAAATTATATATAAATCATGATTTACTACATAGACTCACTCTTTGGAAGTGAACTTGACCTATTTCAAGGATTAATGGTTTCATGGACCTCAAACAAGACTCACTTTCTCATACATACAGTTTTTAATATAAATGAAATTTTTGGTCCATGTCAGTTCATTGGGTTCCTTAGAGCGTGACAGCTGTGATTATAATATTACAGAAATAGCTCTGGGATAAATGCACGGTACTTCTGTTTTCATAAACAGGTCAAAGAAAAAAAAATCTAATTTTTACTGGTACTGTAGTTTTGAAGTAAATACAGTATTAAGAACTTCCAGGCATCCTAATTTTGGAAGATTACACGTAGGGTTAAAAAAGAAATGTGCAATTATGGATTGATTTGATATTTCTGGTTTATTCAAATGCAAGTTTTAAAAACACATTGAGGTTAGCAGCTCTTTTATAAAAGTACAAAGTGATGTTATTGAAAGTGTCCACATTTGTTACCGAAAATGTGTAACATCAAAGAAACCTAAACTTATTTTAAAACTTTTTGAGAACTACATTCAGGAATCAATTCCTTTAAATGTGTGGGTTTTTTTTTGTAAGAGATGACCCCAAAATAAATATTTATAATTTGTTATATGGTGATATACTGTAAGTAGAGATGGGCGAATCCACCCAAATTTGTTTCCTGGATTCTCTCGCATTTTCCCCCCAAAATCCGTTTCGCGGTATAAAATCCGCAAACGGATTCGGTCAGTTATAATCTGCACGGTTTCAGCAAAACCCGCCATTGGATACAACCCGTTGACGGATTGCGGAATCTGGGTATCCGTAATAATAATTAAAAATCCGCTAATCGCCCTTTTTGCGATTGATCCGCACAAATGCACGGACCAAAGGAACCGGCTGAATTGCTACGGATCCAAATTTGCAAAAACATTCACCCATCTCTAAATACTGTATAAGGATTATTTAAAACAAAAAACATTTTTTTTTAACATAAGGTGCAAGTAGTTTCTTCAATGTGTACATGAGTTTTTGGAAAGAAAATTAAATTGGCAAATGAATTAAGAATGGACACATTCAGTTATAAGACTCTGTATGTTATGTTCTCTGGCATTAAACACATTTACTGTCAGTGAAAAGAAATCAATAGCAGCAGGGTGATTTTGGCCCAGGGTCCTACATGTTTTATTCCTAAAAATCTATGTAATAAGTTTTACTCTGAATTATCATAATACTGTACACTACTTTCATTAAGTAGAAATAGCTGTGTTGGTCCAGTTGCGATAGTGCAAAGTAAATGAGTACTTCAGTACAAGATATCACCTTATACTGAACTACTCATATAATACTGTAAAAAAAAGACTTGGCTAAGCTACTGTAGGGGTCCTGATAACTTTTAGGTACTGTGCAACTATTAGGTGTTTCCCCCTCTCCCGACCCCCCACCTCCCACCACACACACACACACACACACACACACACACACACACACACACACACACACACACACACACACACACACACACACACACACACACACACACACACACACTTTCATACATTCATTTATAGCTGCATATATATCACAAGCGTTGTAAGAATTCTCCCTTTGGGATCATGTGACACAGTGACAAATTGCTTGACCTTCAGACTGTGATGCATTTTGTCACAGGAGCCCTCAATGAACGTCCGTACCCTCATTACCAACTGTTGGCTGTTTTATGCTAGCAGTTTTCTAAAACCACTGAATACGTTGGACAAGAAAATTCACCATTAAGTTTATTATGGGTTGAATATGACTTTAGATGAAATACACTTTTGTCTTTCAAAGCCCCAAAAAATGAATTTAAATAATATAATTACTTTGAAAAAAACTATAATAAAGCACAACAAATATTGTGATATACTCCAGCTGCAGCCTAAACACCAGCGGTTTTCCCCAAAACCGCAAATTTAAAAAACCTAAACAAAACAATGTTCATGGCGCAAAGTGATAAAACAGTTAAAATGTGCAAATGAACCCAGTGTTAGTTAGCGCTGAAAAACACATAATACTGTAACTCCAAGTAGAAGATTCTCCAGGTCAGCAGACTCTTGTAGACCCTCATATGAAGAAACACAAATGCAAGGATATAGTGCAGTGTAGCCCCCGATGCGACCTCTCCACTACTCAGTCAGGAACAGACCGCGATTGCCTCTGCCAGCATCTCTCACCCGCAGTGGGGGGCACTCCACCACGTCACGGCCGTCTCAGCAGTCTCCTTCCAATCAGGGCTTCTCAGGAGATTGGGTACAGTGGCCTCAAAGCATCAAAAAAGGCCCAGCATGTTTCACCCTACCGGACTTCATCTGGGGGTCATCAATGAGATTAGACACTGGCAGAGGCAATCGCGGTCTGTTCCTGACTGAGAAGTGGAGCGGTTGCATCGGGTGCTGTGATCTAAGGAGAAGGGTTGAAGTGCGCCCGAAGTCACTTCTTGTTTACTTACCAGCGGAGAGAGTGTGTGTGTTACCTTCCCCTCTGTGTTGTCTGTCATCTTAAAGTAATTGTTAATGCACTATGTCCTTGCATTTGTGTTTCTTCATATGAGGGTCTACAAAGAGTCTGCTGACTGGAGAATCTTCTACTTGGAGTTACAGTATTGTGTGTTTATCAGTGCTAACACTGGGTTCATTTGCACATATTAACTGTAATATAATTACTTTGCAGGACAGATTATTTGTATAGCATAAGACTTACTTAAACGAACAACCTCTCCCTGCACACCCTCATTTTTCTTTTCTTTTTCTCTTTATGGACGTAGAGTCTCCTGCAGACTAAATGCATTCTATCTCTAGGACCTTCAGGTTCCTGATATATTTCCCTTTTTATATGCCAGTGTTTCTGATAACTTTTGGCAAAGAAGGGTGGGTAGCCGTGTTGGTTCTTTATTCCATGTAGTAACAAAGGAGGAGGCGGTAGTAAGGGTATGATGCCTTTATTGGACCAAAGAGTAGTTGAGATGTTACAAGCTTTCCAACCTCTCAGGGTCAGGGTTACCCGATGAAGGATCCTATATGTAACAATGTCCCTAGAAATGTCCAGCAAAGAAGGGTGGGGAGCTATGTTGGTCCTTTCTTCCATGTAGTAACACAGGAGGCAGAGGGAGTAGGGGGTGTGATACCTTTAATTGGACAATAAGTAGTTGATATTTTACACACTTTCAAACCTGAGAGCTTTTTTGGGAAAGCTGTGTGACTGTCATATAGCCTCACTTCCACGGACCAATAAGGAGACAGAATGGCATTAGAGCATGACATGGTAGCTAGCTACTGGACAACACTGGGACCTATCTTTGATTTTACTTTTATTTTACCGGCATATAAAAAGGTACATTTCTCATAAACCGAGGAGTCCCAAAAATGGAGAAATAGTGTAGTTCAGCTCTATCAGACAGCCCAATTCTGATTCTTTCAAAAATAGATTCCAAAAATGAGGGAATTGCTGCTTTAAATGTACAAAATAATGAACAACACTGTGCGTGATTTAAACATTTATTTAATTCTTAGGCCAGTGGCCGCGGCTGCGACAACGGTGTGCATGGCGCACACAACGTACAGGTGCACCAATGAGTATTCTAAAACTTATCTGGGCTATCAGCAACCAGACCCAGGTACATGCTGGGTACAGTGGCGGCTGCCTTTATCCTAATGCGGCCGGATCCGCAGCGCTCTGATAATCGTGGGCAGATGCGGTTTTTTTTTGATCTGGAGTGAATTGCTTTATTTTAGCGCTCGTAATATTAGCATTTTATTATCGCTGTCTGCAATACTGCAATACCGTCTAAAAACTCAGGGGGGCGTTCGTGAGCTGTTATCTTAGAAGTCTAATATTTTAACCTACGTCAGTACACAGTCTGCGTGTGCGCGCGCAGTAATTGTAAATTTGCATATTTACTGTATACATGCATTTGCAGTGCTGTATGTCTCATTTGAAAATTGTTGAAACGCATAGGCATGTACTGTACTGTAACAGTATCACATTTCGGCATATACAGCGCTCTCCCCTCGCTCGACCCCGCACACACACAGGATAATGTACTGCACTGCACTTCTTATCTTCACTACAGTGCAGTACACCTTTCCCACACCATTCCTTTGAATGTGTGTCTTTGTGGTTTCAATCATATTCCTGTTTGACAGCTGATGATTACTGCGCATGCATCTGAAAGTTCACCACTGCTTGCTTGAGTGAGTGACCACAAAATAAATTTTCTAGTCATTTTTTATTTTTATTTTCTCCACAAGCCTGCAAAAGCCATCTTGATATTACGATATTCAATCTGTGCTGTAGCTTTTGACTGCGACCCTGTGTGTTTAACTGCACATGGTTGATTTGTGTGCTTTTTATGTACTGTATTTGGGGGTGTAGGGATCAAATTATTATGATGACCTGCCTTTTGAAATTATGTAATTTCTTTGAACTGCTGCACAGCTAATCCTTCATGCAGCTGTACCCTGTACCCCCCTCCCCCATGCACACACACAAGGCTCACTCAAGGATTTGAAACTCTTATCGACAGACACCTCTACAGAGTCATTAATTTTCTGAAGCTTGCCATTGTGTTTTTAATCCATCCCTAGCCGAGCATCACCTCATTGCGCCTGCGTGTAATCCTCTTTGAGATGGGAGCTAGCTGATTACTGCGCATGACTCACCCAACCCCCCCCCCCCCAAACCTTTGAGGCTTTGTTTACGGTAATGCTTTGGAAAATCCCTTCTCGAATTTGATATGTAAATCTGATTTGCACAGCACTGTGAGAATTGAGAGTTAAAAAACCCATTAACTGATTCATGTTGTTTTGTCATTCTTTCTTTTTCTTTGGTGTACTCTAGGATTGGGGGGGGGGTTGTTGTCAATGATTATGATTATCATGAATGTAAATAAATATTTATTTTATTTTATCAGGAACAAAAAAAAACAAATATAAAATGTGAGTGTTCAACTGTTGTTTATTTTTTGGAAATGTTTTGTTCCAGTCCCTGAGGGCCGCAAACAGGCCTGGTTTTCAAGGTTATCCTGAAAACCGGGCCTGTTTGCAGCCCTCGAGGACTGGAGTTGTGCAGGCCTGACTGACTGTTCTGTACACCATCCAACTGTAAATGTTTTGACTTGCTGACCTTTAATAAAGGAGATGTTGCGTTTTTTAAATTTTCTTAATAAAGAATTTTTTTTAATAACAACATGTGACTGTAAATCATACTGACTGACTGTAAATGTTTTGACTTTCTGTACATAAATATTTTCACTAGCAGCAACCATACACCTTTGATGTTTTGAATTGCTGTGCACTTAAAATGTTTTTACATTGTACAGTATTTGTAAATAAATGTTTTTGTACTTACTCCACCAATAAAAGAAAATGTTGATTTGTTTTAAATTGTTCCATTGTCTCCTTTTATACTGTAACAAAATACAGTGTTTCTAGAATGTACAGTACTGTCCAGGCATACTGTACTGTATACTGTAGGCATGCTCAGTACTGTACATCACAAGAGTATTAAAACAATACATGCTGTACGGGTATAGAGTACACATATGTACACATATGTACTGGAATACATGTAGAATAAATGCATACTTTTTATTTTCTCGGGTTTATTATACAGTATATATAAAAAAGTATTGTATACGGTCTGAAAACATCAGCATACTGTTTCAGGTATTCTATCCTAATCAATAACAATGGCCACTAAACTGTAGATTCCGGTACGTGGTTTTTTAAATCCGATTCAGCAATGTGCAGGCATTGTTACACAAAGCGATATTATCCATCGAAATCCCTCTATTAGCCGTTTTCCGCATGAGATGACAAAGTTTTATTTTCTGAGGAAAAACAAAAATAAAAGTTTTACTGTAATGGTCAGTCTCCTAAAGAAGTTCCCAGTCAGTCCCACCAATAATTTTATCGGGGGCGTCTCCTGTTCACATGCGCATGCGCCTACCGTCGATGTGATGACACGCATATGTGTTTCAAGAAGGTTCCAAGGCGCATGCGCCTAGCGTTCCACCAATTGTTCAGTATGTACAGTACTGTAGAAGCCACTCAGCCATTGATATTGCTTACAGGAGAATCGCTTGACTTTTGAATCGCACTTATATTGATATTTTCAAAATAAAAAAAACAGAATAAAATACGGCAGCATTACTCACCATAGAATTTCCCATTCAGCTGGCGCCGGTGCCGGACCACTGCCAGTCCAGTATTCTTGATCATACACGTTGACAGGTGACAGAAGGACTACTACACCTGTAGTCAGCTGATGAGGCTGGAAATCGCTTGCTCGAAACTGTACGCGAAATCCGGCTCAGGCTGCAGGTATCCGTGCGTGGATAGACAGCAAGGGTTGTCACTGACGGTCGGACCGTTATTGGAAGCCGGTGCTGGCGCTGGCGCATTGCTTGCCAGCGACTGATGTTTCCTACTTGGTTTTAACACGACCTTTCACCTTTTGCCGTCTGCATGATCATAGATACGGGAAAAACCCGGTGATACACACCAATACCCTCCAATAAATTCAGGATCAATACAAAAAAAACATGGATCGCTACATAACTTTTTCCTTATTGCACGCTTCTACACGAGGAGCTGCCGAAAATTTGTAAAAGTCATAGTTTTTGATAAAATACTGATAAATTTGAACAACTGTTGCCATCTTATCATCTGTTGCATTAATCGCGGCCCATATTAAATAAGCGTAACTTCTGTCGGGTTTTTGGAACACGGGCTGCACTTGTACACTCATGGCTAGAATCTCTGGACAATAACCAGACCAGAAACTGGTGCTTGTCTTTCTTTAATATGAAAAGCCTAAATTGATACATTATTGTAACCACTTCATTCAGTCCCAAGGCCAATTTACAATAGACCACTGTGGTATCTTTTTTAAACGAAACACCTGCAAGTCGACACATTACTGAAGCGCATGCGCATGACAATTCATGAATATCTGCCATCTGGCGGACACGCGAAGAATTGCAACCAATTAAATCCAAACCATTCTCAATAAACACATCAACCGCGCATCAACCGCGGCTGTGAATGCAACATGAATGCGGTATGAATGCGGCATGAACGCCGTGAAGTGCGTGGCATTCGAAAAAAAATCCTTGGAAAAATGCGGTTATGTTGGAGAATAAAAGGGGCCGCGACAGTATATGCTGCAACATTTCAGTGACATTTCTGCAGATAGAATAATGGCCCATCGGATTAACACAGCGGGGGTCCCTGGCAGTCCCATTCAAACTGAATGGGACTGCCAGGGACCCCTGCTGTGTTAATCCGATGGGCCATTAGTCTCTTCCAGAAATGTCACTGAAATGTTGCAGCATGTACCTGGGTCTGGTTGCTGATAGCCCCAAATTTTCCAAGGCAAGTTTTAGAATACTCGTCGGCGCACCTGTATATCCCTCTATGGCGCTGGACCTAGTAGCTGCTAGAGTGCCCTGGCACCACGCATGATGTGCAACCACATTTTTGCTAAGTCAAGGATTGTGTCTTTTCTTGTGCTGACGGAGCGCTGGCCACGTCACAGCAGCTGTTCAGCCAATGAGGGCAAACCAGCCGCATGACATCATTGCCACACCCCCACTGCGCCCCCGCCGTGCCTCCCCCTCACGCACTGCCTGGGGATCACCAGGTCACGCTGCTGCTGGGAACGAGCACTGCCAGGTACCCCATGGGGCTTTAGCCTTATACATTTTAAACATTGTCCATTTATGTTGGGCTATCTTGTCTTTTTTTACTACTGTATGTTAATGCTACAGTGATCTGTGTCACATGCATCTCAAAGCTCTATATTCCAGCTTTTTGTAAGTACCTTGCTCTTTCCACATTCAGTGAAGGACCCACACAGAAGCACAGGCTCAAGGCCGCAAACACTTTAGTCTTTTTTTAGTTGGCAGTAATTATTCTTCTCCGGTTACAAATGGATATTTCCACAATATTGCCTACAACATAGAAAAGATCTGCTTGTATTTCACAAGCTTTAATGCAGGTGTTAATGTGGGAACAGCATTGTGAATACAGTGTCAGTGCTGGGTCTACCACCTACAGACAGTGCAAGACATTGTTCCAACTTATTTGTGCGAGTGTGTTGTCAATTATTTTAACAGAGGCACGAACTGTGCTGCATGTGGGGCTCAGAGCCAAGTCTCCAGAGTGCCCCTGGGTCATTCTGTTGTGTCACATATGTTGACATTTTCCTGCTTGTTCTCCTAATGGACTTCCTAGGTGCCCAGCGCAGCATAATCTATCTGTTTGGCAGCTCCCAGGCAGCCAGACTGGGCAGTTCTCTGGTTGACTGGTTATGCATCATATTTTGTCACTTACTGTAAGTGATAACACTTGTATATTAAAGTGTAAAATGGCATGTAGTACCAATATGTTGCTTCTGCTGGGTAGGTTTATCCTTGTAAAAAAAAAAAAAATGGCATCACACTGTGTTGGACATTGCAGCTCAACACATCTCCTTAATTGTCACACAGTCTTTGAGTTGTGTAACTTGCTGCATTGCCTACTGTGACAGGACAATACGTCAACTTAACTTGGGGGAATAAGAGCAGGCATTCTAGACTTACATTTAAAATACGTTTGCAATGGGAATTAGTTTCTTGACTCAATTGTTTAAACTTTTTCATACTATGAGAGTCCTATTATGTACTTTTAAAATATAGTTCATTGATATTATGCTGTATTGGGCATTATTGATAACTGTGTTTCTTTGCTATGTCTTATCTAAGTGTTTTTAAATAGAACTACATTATTTCTCATTTCTGTGCTGTGCCCTGTGAGTGTCCATATTTCCACTTTTCTCTGGATTATTGATTTCTTCAGAATGTTTAAAAAAAAAAAATAGGGCAATAATTTTTACAACACACAGCTATGAAAACACAGAAATCACATCCCAGGAAAACCTACTATTGCTCATCTTGAAGTATTTCATATTATACTACCAGTACTTGCCTGTTTTTGTGGCCACCTGGGTTGAATCAGTCATTACACAGATAAGACCATATATCATTATTTGTGTGTTCACCGGTTAAATAAAAAAAATAAAAAAAGGGGAAAGTTATCTGAGTTGAAGATGTGCTAGCCCACCCCTTCGAGAAAAACTAGACTCAAACAAGTGAACTAATAATACCCTCTGTAGTTCTCATGACAGACACTAATTACCACAGTGGAGTACAGTTGTCAGAACATGATAAACAAGCATTCTATCCGTAGAACATCTGCTAAAAGTTCCAGTGGGGGGGCGCGCACGCAGCGTCGACGGGAATGGGAGCTTTCTAGGTCTGCTTCGTGGACTCCGCTATAATCGCGGACATATGAGCCCTCCAATCGCCGCCATAAAGCACTAAAGTACCTTCCCCAGCCGGTGGAATCCTCAGGGATGCCTCTCAGGAAGGAGAGGAAGCTGCAGTCTCCCTTGGTGTCCTGTTTTTTTTTCAAAAACGGGCTCCAATGCAGCAGCCGAAAAACAAGATGGCACCCGCGCATGCACGCGCACTCACAGGAACATCAGCAGCCGGAAAGACTCAACAACAAGAGGAAAACTTTAAGAAACCAGCCCAGGAACAGGACACAGAGGAGAACAGTGAAATCACCCAATAGGCTCTTAAAAAATTGTTTAAGGAGATGCAGGGTGTTTTCAAAGTGGCCCTGGATAAAGCTGTTGCAGAATTCAGGTCAGATCTTTCTACCCTGAAAGAACGGACAACACAGCTGGAGAATAAACTCGAAGAATCTCTGCAGAGCCAGGGTTCAATGGAAGATGGGTTATTCAGACTTAGCGATAAAATCAGGAGCTTGAAGGAGAACGTTGACGATTTTACCCATAATCTCAGGATACGGAATATCCCAGAAGAAATTGATCCAGATGACTTGCAATCCTATTTAATAAAGCTATTTACCCATATAGCCCCATCTCTCCTCACAAGCGATCTACATATGGATGGTGCCTTGGGTCCAAGATTCCCGGACCCTCGGAAATCTAATGTAATAGTAAATGGGACGTAATAGTAAAACTACACTAATACACTACAAAGGAGAACATTTAAAGGGCTGCAGGAATCAAGAATAGTTGGACTTTGAGTACTCTAAGATTCAGATCTTCAAAGATCTTTCCAGATCTATAATCTGAAGACGAAGAAACCTCCGCCCAGTCACAATGCTGCTTCGAGACAACGATATCCGCTTCAGATGGGCTTTCCCATTCCGTTTGGTGGTAAATAAAGACAGGAGGCAAGTTTCGCTACGATACCTGGAAGAAGCGGAGAAGTTCTTGGGAGCCCTTGGTCTACATGAGCGGCCGACTACAAAATTGCAGCGTTGCCCGAGGAACTGTCGGAAGTTTCACAAGGTGGAATAGGTTACCGTTCAGGGGTTTCTGAGTCCGCCCGCTTGTCTTGAGGGTCCAAAGGAATTTTTCCCCACAGTTGAAATTCAATCGGTTAAAGGAAGAGGTCCTTTATATTTTACTGGGCTTTCTGTGGTTCCATGTGACCCAAGACGAGAACAAAGGATTTAAAGAGAGATGAGACTTTTCTATAGTTTTTTGTTTATCTGCTTAATCTTTGTAGTTGGACTGATCCTATTGACTTTGCAAATTTTTCTAAGGTTCTAATCTGCTCCCCCACTATTATAACTAGAAATTGTATGTCCCCCAAGAAATGTGAAATTATCTAGAATAGGAGTTTAATATTGCTTTTTAGTTTTGAGGATAAATATTATTTTTTTATATGAGGGATAGCAAGTTGATAAGAAGCTTTGGAGACATCCATTGGCGGAGTCCAGAGATTCCAAGGTCCTCAAGGCTTGTGCTCCCTCCCCCCAACCCCCAATCTGGGTTTTTTCTAGCCCTTTATTTTGGCCAGTGTAGGACCATTAGTTAAAAGGTTCTAGGATGGACAGTAGGTCAATTCCTTCTATGTTGTTGGTGTTTGTTTCTGCTTTGTTTCCCCTAATACCACCACAGATCATCAAGGAGGACGTCTCTTCCATCCTTCAAAATGGATCGTAATAAGTCATCAGGATCAGGTAACAACACTGATGCATCCACACTCCATCCCACATATCACGATAAGCAGAGTGCGAGTTTTAATTTGTAATCTATGACTAATCAACTACCCATAAAATTAGTCATTTAAAATGTAAAGGGACTAAACTCGAATAATAAAAGGAGACTATCTCTGAGAGAATTTAAGAAGATGCAGGCGGACATTTTATTCCTTCAGGGAACTCACTTTAACAGCCAGGACCCTCCCAACACTTTTCGGGGAACCTACCTGTTAGCTTACTATTCTTCTTTTTCCACGAAGAAAAGAGGAGTAGCTATTTTGTTAAAATATGACATTCCATTTCAAATTGGAAGAAGTTAAAAGGGATAAAGAGGGCAGATTTATAATGGTGTGGGCTCCCTTGTCAGGGGTTAACTTAACCTTAGTTAAAATATATGCACTAAATGACCAACCAATTGAATTTGTGAAATCAGTCCTAGAAGATATTGGGGAGTCCCCCGGGTGATATAATATTTGTGGGAGATTTTAATATGAACCTGAACCCTGAATTAAACAGATCCTCGTCACCAAGACAAAAGATATCGAATGATGTACAGATGCAGCGGCCATTATTTTAAGAAACCACAGCGCCGTTTTCGTGTGCGCTGCTGTACTCCACGCGGCATGAAAGCGGCCAATCGCCCCAGGCACACGTGTTTATCGTGGTTTTTTTGTTTGAATTTCATGGATTGTGTGCAATTAAATGCAATGAAATGAATGAATTGTAATGTGTACAGTACTGTGCTACTGTGCAAATTTTAGGTATTTAAAAGCCAGAACACTAAAATGCCATTTTATGCACTCGCCGCACTCGCGTCTTAAGGCGGTCTGGTTGGAAGAAATCCTGCGCCATGACATGAGTATTCCAAGGTATATACCGCGTGATTTGTTGAAATAATGGCCGCTGCATCTGTATTTAACAATTCAAAAAGTTTTAGGAAACGAATAAAATAATTTACATTTGATGATGCTTGGCGCATGAAGATTAAAAAACAAAGAGATTACACATTTTATTCTCCTCGACGACATTTATACAAGATGTGATTATTTATTTGTCTCTGCAAATATTTTGGATCGGGTTGCTCAGACAAGTATAGGCCCTGTAACATGGTCGTATCATGCTCCAGTTGAAATGGTCCTGAAACCCCCTATTATTAGGCCCAAAGTTTTCCAGTGGCGCCTAAACGAGTCACTTTTGAATCAGACGGGGATCGAGGAGCAGATAGGGAATATATTGGTAGATTATTTTAAATTAAATTATGGCTCATTCGAAAGGCCGACCACACTTTGGGATGCCCATAAAGCCTCCATTAGAGGTCAATTTATCTATATGGCTTCATATAGGAAAAGAGCTAAAAAAATTAATCAGGGTAAACTGACGGCAAAAATGATTGAACATAATCACGCCCATCCAGGAAGATTTATAAGGTTCTTTGCCAGACCAGAGAGGAACCATATACTGTAAATTAAGATTGGAAGACACAGAGAAAGCATTAAAGTGGACTTGTCAGACCTATTATGATACGGTTAATTAAGAAGACAAGCTACTCGCAAGTAAGTTAAGAGGAGTTAAATCTAAAACGCAAGTCTCAGCGACAAGACAAGGTTATGGGGAGGTCACTCATAACCCTATCCAAATTGCCAGGGAATTGTCTAAATATTACAATAATCTTTATAATTTGGACTCATCAGACCCCAACAATAATAAAACCTCTTGTGAACAAATAGATAACTATCTACAGGCTTGTGAGCTGCCAAAGTTGTCTGAGGAAGAATTGGCTAGTCCTAATGCTTAAAAAAATATTTCAGAATTAAAAGAGGTTATTAAAGGTTTGAAACCCTCAAAGCTCCGCCCGGACGGATTTTCAAATTTATACTATGAAAAGTATTAGGTAATTTTAGCACCATATATTTTAGATATGTTTAATAATTTTTTATTGGGTTCCCAGATTCCAATGCAAAGTCAAAAGCAAATTTAGTTGTTTTACCTGAAGAAGGGAAAGACCCAATGAGTTGCACAAGTTACAGGCCAATTTCACTTCTTAATACAGATTTAAAAATGTATAGTAAAATATTGGCGAATAGACTAAATCCAATCCTTCCCTGTCTAACACATAATGATCAGGTAGGGTTTATAAGTAAGCGTCAAGCCTCGGCCAATACACGTAAGATTATTAATATAATAGATTATGTGCAGTCATCTAAACCCAAAGCGATGTTATTGAGTTTAGATGCCGAAAAAGCGTTTAATAGAATTAAATGTGATTTTCTGGATAGAACTATGCAAGGGTTTGTTTTTTCCAGTCCATTTTTAAAGGGGGTCTAGGCCCTATATGACGCTCCAACAGATTTTAAAAAAAATGCCAGATAGGGAGTTAAACCAAATTAGAATCAAGAATGGCACTAGGCAGGATTGCCCATTATTGTCTCTGCTTTTCGCATTAACATTTGAACCGCTTGCAATTAGAATTATAATTATAGTATTATAATATTCAGGGCATTAGGATAGCCCAGGAAAATGTCAAACTCTCTTTGTTTGCCGATGATATTATCCTGACTATCTCTAATCCTCTGACTTCTCTTCCCAATTTACAGGAAGAGCTCTCTGGGTTTGGCTCATTTTCGGGTTATAAAATCAATTTGGCCAAGTCAGAGGCATTCAATTTAACTTTACCAGACATAGAGGTCAAATTAATCAAATTAAACTTCAATTATCACTGGAATACTGCTAGTTTGAAATATTTAGGAATCTTTCTCACAAATAACTACCAATCTCTGTTTAAACATAATTACCTAGAGCTTTTCACAAGAATCAAATGGGATCTTTTATTATGGAGTGGTCTTCAAATCTCCTGGATAGGTCGTATTATCAGTTAAGATGAATGTTCCCCTGAAACTGCTTTACTGTTTTCAGACACTACCGGTTGCTATCCCGATTAAATATTTAAGAGATCTACAGAATTAGATTATGCAGTTTATATGGGGTAACAAAAGACCAAGTGTTCCGATATCAGTTATGTTCGCACCTAGATAAAGAGGGGGGCTAGCGGTTACTGATATTAGGAAATACTATTTAGCTTCCCATCTGAAACCGATAATAGTTTGGCATTCTCAGACAAATCAATATAGGTGGGTAGATTTAGAAAATATATTTAATACAGTAGTTCAGCGGCATTGCCGAACCTTTTGTGGGTTAATAAATCAACAAAGTCTTACAGACTAGATTTTTTTTGAGTCAGCGGTAATAAAATTTTCTCTTAAAATTTGGCACAGTGTCAAAACTCACTATCATTTATGCTCAGTTACCTCGAGATGTATCCCTATTTTTGATAACCCTGATTTTGGTTCTGGTTGGTGTACGGGTACTTTTGATCGGTGGAAGGCTAAAAATGTTAGTGATGTGGGGGGTATGCTATTCAATGGTAAATTGCTAAATTTCAACGATTTTTGTCAGAAATACTCTTTCTCGGGTGCTGAGGTGTTTAGATTTTTACAAGTTTGCCATTATCTTAGGCAGTTGTCCCTTGGTGGATCTTTCCCAGAGTGCTCTGTATTCAAAGGGCTATGGTGGAAAATAAATTATCAGTGTGGTCTTATCTATATTTTGTACCAGGTTCTTATCTCTCGGGAATTCAACGCTCATTGCTCCCACCGTTATATGGAGCAATGGACCCATGATTTCCAGGTAGAGATCTCATGGGAAGATTGGCAAGATATTTGGGTTAATGCAACGAACACATCATTATGCACAATATCTAAAGAAAATATCTGTAAAGTTATTTTTAGATGGTATCTGACTCCTCAGAGGTTGAGGGAGATTTACCCAGGGGTCATGAATCTTTGCTGTAGAGGGTGTGGTGGTGTCAGGGACATGGCCCATATCTGGTGGTTTTGCCCAAAAATTCAAAAATTTTGGAGAACAGTGCAGAATCTGGTACGTGAAATAATTGGGATAAGAATCCCTCTAGACCCGCTTATAATGGTTTTGGGAAAGCCTCCAGATAACTTAAATTAAAATTGATCTAAATTAGTATTACATATCCTGAACGCATCGAGACGTGCAATCGCAGATGCCTAGAAAAAGTCCCAAGCCCCCTCTAGGAGAGAGATTATTTTGAGAGTAAAAGAGGTGCAATCTATGGAAAGAATAACAGCCTATGTGTTACATACAGATGCAGTCACGAGAATCCGAACACTTGCCTTGGAAAATCTGGGGCAATCTCCCAGTAATGCTGCAACATTTCTGTGACATTTCTGCAGACAGACTAACAAAGAGGGGGTCCCTGGCAGTCCCATTCAGTTTGATTGGGACTGCCAGGGACCCCCGCTGTATTAATCCTATGGGCCACTAGTCTGTCTGCAGAAATGTCACAGAAATGTTGCCGCATTACTGGGAGATTGCCCCAGATTTTCCAAGGCAAGGGTTTGGATACTCGTGGCTGCATCTGTACGAAAATTTTTAAAAGTATGGGAGCCCTGGAACTCTAGGGGGAATATGTGAATCTCAGAATCAATGTGGATTGTGGGTTGTATATATTTTTTTCTCAGTGCTGGTCATTCTGAATAATGTGCGGTGATGTGGTCATGGCGTCATTATATTTTATTATACTGTGTTAAAATTGTGGTACTCCCCCCTCCCCCATTCTATTTTCTGTATCGCTTTTTCTCTGTTTATCTAAAAACTCAAATAAAAAATAAGTTACAAAAAACAAGTTCCAGTGTTATTTCGGTTTAATATAATGTGCTCCAGAAAAATCTCCCAGATATAATTATTCTTATCATAATAATGAGTTTCTGTAAAAGAATGGGAGGCGTGGCAGGTGCTTTGTTAAGTAACATATGCTAAAGTGTTTGAAAGCTTTACTGTATTTCCTAAAAAGAATAAAACATGTAACACACTCACTAAATCTTTAAATAATATTAAAGTGAGATGTTATTAAATGGGACACAGGTAAATGCCGACCTGTTTACTGATTTTCTGTCAGCCTCACTGATATGGGGTCAGTCTCACTGATTTGTATCTTCAGTTGCCCAATTAATTAAAAAACATCAACAATTTTCAATTGAAATGCAATTTGTTTGGTCCCACATTTCCCAAATGTCACGTATTTTGGTGCTTGGAAGTTGAGAGCTGTTTTTAATTTACAGTTGGGTTCGCGTGGAAGGCACATCTACTGTAGATGATAAACAATTCCCTGATGAACCCACATGAAGTGGGGAAACGTGTTGGAGTGGAGCAGGCGGGGAAACGTGTTGGAGTGAAGCAGGCACAGTTTGTGGACACTCTCTGCAGTCATCTCTCACTTGCAGGCAGAGCCAGACAAGTGAGCCGTATCTGGGAGCTGGAGCAGTGTCGAGGACATACAGTACCACTTCCGGGTCAGTGATGTCAGATACAGGAGGAGCCAGGAAGATTCCGCAACACCAAGGACAACAGTCGACAGAGAGAGGCAGTTGTGGAAAGTCAAACTGAAAGCCGCGCATGTGGACGGAGCCTGATGAAGCAGGGAGAAGAGAGAGCTGCAGATGCAGGGAGAGTCAGTAGGATGGAGTTGGAGGGAGTCACATGGTGCACAGATTATAATGAGATGTATCACATTCTGCACATGTGCACATAGGGTTGCCAGGGGGCATCTCCAAAAATAATGGACACAATGGTGAAAGGGTTAACGTGCTCGAGATACACACACACACATACACACACAACCCTTTCCATGTTACTCAAACCAGCAGTAAACTTCTATAGGGAGGAGCGTGGTAATATGTACAGTCTTCCACACATATTAGGCCAATCCTTTTCCTTGCTGCATACTTCATAAGGGCATTTTTATTATAGTGTCACTGAAACGTCATAGGGGTAGGTTTATTGGCTCATCTGATTTACATAGCAGTTCCTTGGAGGTGTATGTCTCCTCCCTTCAGGACAGAGCCACTGCCAATTTTCCAATTAGTACAGGTATATTACACTTCTGTGTCAGTCTGCACATCACCCTCCAAGAGTTGGTGAATGTATAAAGCTGACAGAAAGAAATATATGTAAGTTTTATTATATTCACAACAGGGAATTTATGCACCCACAGTTTACCTCTATAGTAAGGTAACTACTGTATGATACTGGCTTTGGCCAGCTTTTAATTGCACTACTCATAAAAGCATATGCCTTTTTAATCCCTTCAGGGCTTTCTCACATTTTCACTAGTCCATTGGACAATAATTACATATATTCAGTGTATGGAACCTGCAAATTTGGTTATACCTTGACATTGGCTGCAGGTTATAACAATTTGGCCAAAGGGTTTAACTAAATAACCCTTATTCATGAGATCACTATTTTCTTTTAGCCTAATTGGTAGGAGCGCAGGAATCGTTCTTTTTGTTTTTCTATATGTAAAGTCTATCTTTTTACCAGCAGCAAACTTCTATAGGGAGCATGGCAATATGTACAGTCTATTTGTACACATGCTTTCTTTTGGTCTAGGGATCATTATAGAGCCAGTTTAGCTTTGTGACTGTATTCCCCAAACATAAGATCAGCACCGAAAGCCCTGGACCTGTAAGGGGAAGGGCAGAATGACTTAAGGCCAAGGGGCCCCTCCCCTAAAGAGCCATGAGGTCAAGCCAGGCTGAGAGGTTAAGGAAGGGCTACTTAAGGTAGGGGGGAAGGATCCTAGTTTCCTCTTTCTTCTAGGATCTACTGGAGTGAGGTCTGAGTATCCTGGTTACTGTATCCTGAGAGATGGCTGCGCATGGCAGAGGAAGAAGGACACAATCAACTGACCCAACGGGGCGGATGGCGGTCGATGCTGACCATCAGAGAGACATGGATGCGGGAGCTGCAGGAGGAGGTAGTGCGGTCCAGAGTTTCTGCTGGTTCATATACTCAGTGGTGAGGCAGGAATATTGATTGGGAGTAGAGGGTGTAACTTGTTTTTGATGAATTTTGATTTGTTGTCTGGTGCACGGATTCCAAGATCCATTGGCAGATTCTCGTATGATCATGCTCTGGTGGATTTTAGATTCTGTTGGTCTGGTTTTTTTTACGTGGAGTCCACAATTTTGATTCAGTAGAGTCCATGCGGATTAAGCACGGACACCTGTGGAGACCACCTGAGGACCCCCGGACACCCACAGGGTCCACCCGACACCTGCGGGGACAACCTTAGGGCCCCCGGACACCAGCGGCCTCTGCTATGAATCATGTGGGGGTAGAGGAGGTGGGTATTATTGTTGATTTGTTTTTAATGTTTATTGTGGGTAGCAGCTTTATAATATAAATATTTTTACTAGTGTATGTGAGCAGGGGGTCTCCGAAGCAGGACCTTGTTGATTTGAGGCCCGGGGACCCCCTGCTTCCCGAGATACAGGCCCCGTTAGGGGGTGCCAGTATCTCCTATACATTTAAATGTCCCGCGTCACATGACCATGGGAATAAAATGCATAGAAGATACTGGCACCCCAGAATGGAACCTGTATCTCGGGAGGCAGGAGGTCCCCAGACCTGAAATCAACGCCGTTCTGCTCCGGAGACCCATGCTCATGTACACTAGTAATAAAAGTTTTATTAGAAAACATTAATTTTGGGCGAGATTTGCGCAGGGAGAGGCGGCTCTCTCTGAGCAGCTCTCTCTGCAGCTGAAAGAAATCGCCAGGTAAGGCCTTTTCAGAGAGGCGATCTTCACGTCGCCGGCGACTCGCCCGTTTTGGGAATTTTGCTATCACAGGTAATCGAACCTTTCTGAATACCGTTATAGCAATGCTCAAAAAAACGGCGATTTAAATGGCCCGACGATTTTATTTAATGAAGGCTTATTACATGGGCCCTTTAGAGTTTTTGCAATAAGTAAAAGCTTTTATTCAACAAAACAGGGCGCCAGCAACATACAGGTTTCAAATAGAAAGCACATGAAAGTCTATTTCCATACATATAGTGACTCGGATGCATGTCCAACACGCATCAGGTGCGTCCAGTCAATAGAAATGTTCATCTGTGCAAGCGAAACAAATGGCACGCCAGAGGTCTTGAGCAAAAGTGAAAAATATTTATTCGAAGATGATCAACGTTTCGATCCACAACTTGGACCTTTATCAAGGTATCTTTTCATCTTCCAATAAATATTTTAACTTTTTATTTAAGATCTCTGGAGTGCCATTTGTTTCCCCGGCACAGGCGAACATTTCTATTCATTGACTTTTTAAAGACCTTTCAGACAAGAGTCAGCTATGCTAGTTAATCGCCTGCCTTTACAAGGCAGGGACTAACCCCTCGCTGTTCGAGGCCCAACAGCCTTGCCCCTGCTACAGTGACCTACCCCAGACGACGGGATCGACGCTGATCAGGAATGGAAGGGGGAGGACTCCTGCCTTATGGTTCCATCATCAGTGATGGAACGAATACGTGACCGCTTCAGAGAAGAAGTCATGTGATCGGTGCCCCGGAGGGAGAAATGTGTGCCTTGGCCTCCCTCTGGCACTCAAGGGGTTAAAGTTACCAGGAGAGATGTAGAAAATGTCACCAAGTATTTTTTTTTTTCATGCTACGGAAAATTGTTTATCTTTAATGGACAGTAAGACTATACATCATGTGTGAAAGATGGAATGAATGAAATGCCTTATCACTAAAAAGCCAGTTCTCTAAGGAAAAATACTGTCATGTTTTTGATGTACTGTAGTCTATAAACCTAACGGAGTATTGAAGCATGAATCTTCTTTTTTTTTTGTTGATAGGTTCAATTTTGCTCCTTAACTTACAGTTAAGAGCTGTAAGCAGGACTTTTTCCCCCCTGAAGGTTTCCACGTTGAAAGGCAGTGTGGCATTCAAAGCTTTCCAAGTGTTTAAAAAAACCAACAAAATAAATAAGTTTTCCTGTTTGTCTATTAATAAAAGAAGCATGTTAAAAAGGTTTGCAGCTAAGACTCTAACCACGGGTAACTTTACTAATGCAAAAGTCACGGAGCAGGGTCTCTACTGCTTTTTTCTGTCTCTATAGAATTCCTTTTAGTAAATCTTATGTAGTGCAGAATGCTTATTTGTTGAAGATGAATGCTGTGTTAGAATTAGGATGTAAATCTCTTACTATTGACAGTGCTCAGACAAACACAGCGGAAGTGTATGTTAAAATCAGTATGTTCAAAGCCCTATTCTTAAATTACAGTCGTAAGAAAGGTACTGTACACAAATGTGACGTTTTAGGAAGAGCTTGCCTTAGAGTAGGTTTTCTACACAGGAGACTTTATGTATTCTTTTAATGCAAATATAATACAAAATGTTCTGTTTTGGTAATTTTCATTAGGGAGATGGTATATTGCAAAGCAACAGTCCCACCTACAATCAATATTTTATTTCGCTTTTATAGGCCCCGCGCTCTCCCACAGAAATCAGTTTAAATGTGGTGGGAAAGAGCGCCGGGCCTCTATTTTTTGTGTTCTGTATTGTATTTTATTTTGATGTTAAATATATGTTTGGGAAACTTAATAAAAAAAACAATGAGATAAAAATGCATTATGATTAACCAGCGTTTAACTTAGCGCGCCGTTAATAGGCAGGCAAGCTTAGTGAATCTGACCTTTATTCTAACTTTTAAGATAAACATATTTATGCGGTAACTATTACAGATGGGCGAATTTTTGGGTGCGGATTTGGATCCGCCGCAGATCGGCCAGGATCAATCTAAAAAAGGGCGATTCGCCCGTTACGGATTTTTTTAAAAACATTTAGAATCCAATCCGCCGATTCCGCAATGCGCTGGTGGATTTCAAGAATCCAATCCGCAGGTATGACAATCCGCGCACGGATTGCTGAATCCGCTGATTTAATTATTAAAATCCACCAGGGGAATCCACAGATTGGAGAAATCAACCCGTGAATAGTATCCAATGGCGTAATTTTTATCAACCCGCACAGTTTGAAACGGTCACAATCCTTCGACGGATTATACACCGATTTGGAATGGAAACGGATTTGGACAGTTTCGACCATCCCCAGTAACTACAAAGAGGATAATCAAAGTATTTTTTATTGCATATCACTGTACATACTGTACTTTAATGAATATAGTGTTACATCTGACAAAACTCTGAGCATTCTAGATTCAACACAGATTTACCACTATTTATGAGACCATCAACCTAACCAAAATACAAGAGTACCATTTTTAAATTGCTGTTTATTTTTTAAGGATATCTTTTTGACTGAGCCTTAATATTGATTAAATAAATTGCCAAATCTAGGATTAGTCCTTGTGTTTTTGTTTCTGTTTTTTTTATATTTGCCTACGACAGTAGCAGCAGCTCTAATTTCCAATTAAAATCCTTTAAAAACAATTTAATTTTGTTCACTGGGATTGTATTTTAATAACACACAAAGAGATCTGTGTAACATGTACTGTAAGCAACATGTTTTTACAGATTGACCTTCTGTTGGAAAAGTTCATTGTAAAAGGGACTGTGAAGCATTACTCCTAATTAAACTATGTTTTCCCTCCATGCTTTTAATAGCTGTAGATGGCTCAACTTAATGTGGTCTCATTTAAAGTTTTTCAATTGAAGACTATTTTAAAAGCTAGATCCAGTGTTACCCTAAGGGTGATTTTAGTTTACCCTTTCTCATTGAGGTAAGTATTACCGTCATAACGCCTACTTTCAAGTGTTAAAAAAAACCTGTGATATTAGATGGAAGGGCAATTTATATTTAATAATGAACAACAGAAAAATCTAAGAAATTAATACATTTGGCTAACTATGCTACAGTAACTTGAATGCTATGGACACACTGAACAAAAAGCTTGCAGCAGTGCAGTAATATAGAAATAATATTTCTATTGGTACAGTGAGTTCAAAACAATGATTCTTTTCATGATACAAATAACCAGTTCTCAGTGCACAGAACGATTGTGTTTTTAGTAAGATACCCATTTGTAATAAAATTATTATTATTATTATTAGCTTGGACTGCTGCTGAAAGATATAAAGGTTGCAGTAAGGATTGATATTTTCCCCCATTTAGAGTGGTATCCAATACATTTGTGACAGTATAAAACATCAAGCTAAAAGACAAACTAAAAATTGGGTGTATATCTACTTTACAACTGTTTCGGGCTTGGTGTAAGGCTGGGGCCATGGTACTGCAGACCGTGCGGAGGCGTCCGCACACTGAGCGAACAGATTGCCTTAAGGCAGGGTTCGAATCCATGCGGCGTGCGGGCGCGTCCGCTCGGAAGCAGGAGGGGGCGCGCGTTGCGTGAGAAATCAGTTAAACTGATTTCTCAGTGCGACAGACATGTCACGTGATCGGTTCACCTAATGAGGGCTAACCAGCTCCGTGGCACTGGCACGCCCCTACACACGCCCACGGACAGCGTGCCTACCATGGCCAATAAAACACACCTGCTTCAAGCAGGTGATGTCACGGCCGCGCATGCCTCTGCACGGGCGAAGGCACCATGGCCCCAGCCTGTCTTACCTCTTCCTTCTGCCTGTTGTACAATAAGGGGGAAAAAAATCTGTGATATATACTGTATTATTATGATTTCTCTGCTATTACAGGACACCCACACAAAGTGGCAACATCCTCAAATAGTATAAAATAAATATAAACACTCACATTTAGAGTCATATTTACTTATTAGTAGTAAAAGTGGCCAGCAAGGCATGAGCAATGCATATAGCCCGTCTCCCCTGACTTGGTGGGATAACAAAGGCATCTCTAACACTAACTGAATCCCTTGCACGGGTCAACAACTTTTGTTAGACATTCCACACACATATTTAACACGTTTATATCCCAAATAGATAAAATATTAATGAAGAATGTACTAATAAGGGTAAAAATAACAAGTGAAACATGTTTGTGAGAATCCCCTTAGTGGCAACATAGAAAAATGCAGAAACCAGTGCTGAAAAATAGTACATCACATACTGTACACTAGATGCAAAGAAAGTTGAGGGCGCTTGACAAGGTGCTTGGTGTAGCCCAAACCGTTGCATGTCCTGATGCTCTTTTGAATCAATATGTAAGATTGCATCACCTTCCTCTCGTCATTTTGGGAAAGATGCGAATTATAGATGTTGCAGTTCAATTCAACTTTCACATACAGTGGCGGCCGCTTTTAACCTCCTGCGGCCGTTTCCCCGCAATTTGCGGCATGTTTTCGGCCATTTTGGCTGCCGCGGGCGCTTTCATTGTTTAGCGCCATTAGCGCTGTCTGATGAATGCGACTGACGCGCGGCAAAGTCTGTGACAAATGGAGAACATCCCCGAATTTTTTCGGGTATGTTGAAGAATAAAAAGGGCCGTGGCTGTATAACCCAATTAGTAAAATTGGGGCCTACATGACACACTAAAACAGGGGTATCCAACTCCAGTCCTTGAGGGCCACCAACAGGTCAGCTTTAGGATATTCCTGCTGCTGCACAGGTGGCTCAATCAGTGGCTCAGTCATCGACTAACGCTGCGACCCCGCTGGCGCTGACCGCTTTGAGCGCGGTGCTTGATGCTTTTAATTACATAAATGTATATGTGCAAGTCTCTGCTCACGCAGTGCGTGTGCGGGTACGCACGCTCACTCAAGCTTGTTGCTTGAGTAAATAATTTTGTTTTACTTTTAAGTGCGCTCAATTTGCCCACAATGCCCCCCCCTGCGCACGCTTGCGAAATAGCAAGGACACCCGGCGCTCATGCTTGGAGAGCTGGTGACATCACGGCGACATCGCGGGGACGGGGCCTTAGCAACCTGTGCTGAAGCAGGGATATCCTTGAAACATGACCTGTTGGTGGCCTTTGAGGACTGGAGTTGGCCAATCCTGCTTTATACAAATGCCTAGAAACTAGCATGTCCTGAAAGGAACAAGTAAGATAACAAATAGTTATTTAAAAAAATAATCTGCAGTTACACAGGTTTCTGGCCGGTTCCTGTGCCCCCAGCAAAAGCTGCATGAACTTGTAAGAAGCAATGTAAACATTGTAACAGATGGACGCTGGAGTCAAAACTTTAGTAAATCCGTGCATTGGGAGTAAAAAGGGACCCCCGCAGGAGGGGAGGGGGAAAGAAAAGTCCCTTAATCAATGCACAAGCACCAGGGAGTCAAAATAGTTGTGAGAACAAACTATATGCAAGACCCATAGTGGATTTCATTTTCACCTAAACTTTAATATACAGTATACCTTCTACTAGCATCACTTCATTGTACTCTTATATATGTATGTAGCCATGCCATCTATGGCTACTAATCTGCCCTACTCCTGGCAGTAAGTTCTGGTACAAGCAGGTCTTGCCAGCAGTTAATATGGGGGTTTCCCCCTCCTTTGAGCTACACTTGATTGACCGTGGAAGGTGGTGACATCAGGCCTGAGCATGTCCAATCATGGAGCAGACCTGGTGCCCTCTTCCTTGCTGTACCTAAGGGCAGTGCCGCCCCAAATTCATCAGTGCCTTTACCTGCTTGAGATGAGCAGGTCACACAGCCAAGAGTCTGACTATTGGGCCTTCTCGAGGTTCACTTCCCTCCGGGGGAGAGTGAGTGTGTACCGTACCTCTGTCCCTGCTAGAGAGGCATGGAAGAGCTGGGACTGCTGCGGGTGCCCTTGGCCTGTATTGAAGGTCCAGGGACCATCCTTAGTAGTAGTTGCGGCATTGGGCAGAACCCTGCCATGTATTGTGCTGCCCAGAGTGAGACAATAAACCGTTCCTGTTATCAGACCTCCGGCCTAGTGCGATCTTACTGTTTGGAGAAGTAATGGGTTCTTCCATGGGAGATCATCTTCAGTTCGCTGGAGCCTACAGCAGGTGGTGGCGCTGTACTACTAAAGAGCCATGTGGGTAATGTACCCCAGAAACCTGATACTGTGTCCCCACTACCATCAGTGGACATCTCAGCCCTCCTGTTACTAGCAGGTATCATGCACCACATGACCAGTAATGGCAGAATCTCCTAGAGGGTGGGGGAAGCACCATTACACTTATATTGTACAGCCATTCTCCAGTTTCAGGAGAAACTCCCCTGAAAACATATGTTCTAATTATAAAACCTGTACTGTATTTCCATAAATATCTGACCATCAGGAACAAGGACTTATACTTATTAGTAGACATACATTTGCCTCATATATTCAGATGTTTTCCATCTGCTGTACAAATAAATGTACATATTCATAGTGACCATGTTGTAGCCAAATGAGATTCAAAAGAGGTACCAGTGTGTTTCCAAAAAGTGTAAGAGCCTGTTGCCTTGTACTGAAACTTATACTTGCAAAATTGAACTTGAATGTTATGCAACAATATATACATTGTGGTAATTTTTCACAGTTGCATGTTGATGTTAAGCTTTGGTCTACGATGGTATTTGTAAACCCAAAAAGTTTAAAATATAAAAGCTGTTGGAAGCAATAATAATCTTTTTTGGACCAAGGTAGCAACTTGATTGTTCTAAATCAATCAGTATATAAAAAAAAATGAAAAATGCAACAACATGTATCCCATTTATATCATTATATAACTGTATCTTCTGAACCCCAAATCTATATCAGGAAAATTGGCTTCTAAAGGTACATGAAGAAATTGTAAAGATTGTGACCTGGAACCTATTATGGTATGTGGTAAATCAATTAATTCTAGGGGGAAATTAACTCACCCACACTCCTTAATCAATTAGCAAAAACAAAAAACTGCAATTTTAACCTTTTCCCATTTGTATCTGATCTATATTCAGCACCATCTTTCTCGATTGACTAGGAGTAATGAATCATTGGAGACAGATTTATTAAGGTAGACCCATTAAATAATCAACCTAAATCAGCCTAGCCTTTGATTGAAATCACCTGGCAGTGTACAGCCTCTCTTTTTCTCCCTAAGGTCCAGGTAATGTGTTTAATATTATAGCAGTGTTGTATGGCAATGTTCTATAACACATCTTTGCACCAGTATGAGGCTATTGCCCTTGCTTTCCAAATCCATACACAGATGGCGTTGGGAACATTGATTGATTTTCTTGGATGCTTTTAGCCGTTCTGTTGGTACATATGCAGTCTACTGCATTAGGTGTTTTCTGTTCTGCTGTTCTTAGCTTTGATGTATAAGGAAGAGCTTTATGGTTCAATCAACTTTTTTCTTCCTTCTCCATGGTGTTTGGTAATCATTGGATGCGTAGCACAGGGCTTCAGCTATCCTTCCAGCAATGTATGTGAACATTTTCCACCTTCTTGATTTAACGACTTTGAATTTTGTCTGCACGTTTGTATTGCATTTAATACTGTGTCCAATGAGTCTTTTGTGAACAGCTTTTCTTTAACCAGTGACATTTCATTGGTATTATATTACTTCTTTACATTCTCATTCAGTATTAATCCAATTATAACAAGTTAACAGTTATGTCTTAGTCTAACACCTTGTAAACGATGTTGCTAACCATGTCGGTTTCTCTCTGCGAGGGGCAGTTTTTACTTGAATTGAAGTGTTGTATACAGATGTAACAGAAAACGGAAGGCGGTGCACAGCCGAAGAAAACTCCACCAGGCAAGGTAATAGCAGTAAAACGTCTATTTATTGGCACATTGTAATTAAAAATGTTTAATTACAATGTGCCGATAAATATAAGTTTTACTGCTATTACCTTGCCTGGTGGAGTTTTCTTCGGCTGTGCACCGTCCTCCGTTTCCTGTTCTCTCTGTGCTGCTGCCTGGATTGGAGCACGCCGTGCAGTTCAATCTACTCTGCCTAAAGGAAGACAGTGAGTACTGTTAAAATGTTCATGTATCACATTATCAAGTCATGCTACTGGTTGCTACTACTCACTCACTAAGATTGTTGTTCTTCAATCAAGCTAATGTGACATTTGTTAACTCACTGGACACATTCCTATAATAGTTGGGCAAGAGGAACTGCTGCTTCATATATTTGTTCACTGCTGTATATTACTGATGGACTTATACCTATACCTGTGTTGAGGGTTTGGATGCACTGTTTGGGTCTGCTACACAGTTTACCCTGGTAATCATCTTGTATACAGATGTAGCGACGGTTATTGCTCTCACTGATGTTTTGTGATATTCTGCGTTATCTCTGCTACTGAATGTGGTATTCTGCTTTATAACACGATAGTTTTAGATATATGATAGACAAGTGCTTTAAATGTTTAAAGCTGACTACTAAAAAGGATAAAATCGATGGAAGTTAGCAAATTGAATTGTAAGAGGTGTTCATAGTGACTCTACCTTACCATACAGCAAAATGTTTAATAAAGCAGCTGCTCCCTTTTTTTAAATCATACTTTAACGATTCTGGAGATAATGTAGTTAAAAAAATAAATACATTTGTGCCGGTTGTGACACAAACAATAAATACAAATATTGGGCGGAAAACAAACATGGCCGCTAGAGCTAACCGTAATCTCGGTGGCCATCTTGTTTACCCGATGGTCCCTGGTACACCATGGGCTCACCATTCTGAACTGGAGGGCCCCTTTATGTTAGGGGTGGGGGGGGCACAGATGGAGGGACCACCTGGTTTATGTATGATTTTGTTTAATTTTTATGTCACCCAGGATTTTTGCTTTAAAATATATTAAAGTAATACTCACTCTGCTTTCTTGTCTGTAAAATAATACATATAAAAATAAGGGTGCTCCATGTCCCATTGCAGAAACAAACCCATCAGTATGATGAACATTTTTATTCTGAAATAATTATTAGTGGAGCGAGAACATGTGTTTACTTATTTTATTGTATTTTTTTTTTACATGAATTTAGCAGAGGATTAAATAGATGGAGTGTTTATTATGTATTAATCTCTTATAGGATGGGCCTTTCTGCTCTCATAAAATAATAATAATAATAATAAGAAGAAAACAAAGAGCATTGCTGTGACAAAGCTGGAGCCACTCTGGCTGGGGTTTAATGCTCCTGTGCAATGCCACGTGGGCCCAGCCAGTATGGCTACCAGCACCCATACAGAGGTCTATATCTCTGGAAGCAGGGGTCCCCAGAGGTCAAATTAATTGGGTTTACCCCCAGAGACTGAGCCAGAGTTCAGGGGTTGGAGAGAGCAGCGTAGTGATGTCCGAAAGCCAGGGTTCAAGGGTAGGAGAAGGTAGCGTAGTCACGTGCAAGCAGAGTTCAAGTTCAAACCAAAGGAATCCAAACAGGGGCAGGGACAGGAAGCAGAGCTGAAACAGACAAGGGAGCTAGGCACAGACACTGCACACACAGGAGCTACAGGTAAGCTATGCAGAGCAAGGACTGAGAGGAAGGAGTGGGGTTATATAGGAAGCAGGGCCAATGGGAGTGAGGGGTGGAGCAGAGGCTTGAGTGGGTAATTGCAGAGATAGGTCCGTAAGAGCAGGGGAGGAGACAGGGAGGTAATCCAGGGTAATAGCCTGCAACCGACGGGGGCGGAGCCAGTGCCTGGGGACGGCTGATAACTAGAGTGAGTGCGCGCACCATCTGTAAGATTGTTATGCGTGCGCACCGCGTGTGAACAAGGGCGTGAGGGGTGTATCGCGGAGGAGGCGTTTGGCATGAGAGGCAGAAGGGAAGGAGGAGCGGAGGAGCCAGGTACGGTAAGGGTTAGGATGACGGAGGTCTCAGTGAGACAAGACTACTTAAAGATTCAGAAACCTCTTGGGTTACCCTTCACTGGTAAATTCAAGTTCAATATAAGGATGACCCCCCGAGGACATGATACCGGGGAGTGGGCACCTTATCAAGCACCCTTCTTTAAAAGACTGGGACTTGGGGCCAGGGAACTTGCATGGTGCTTAAGAACCATGGGCACCGTTCTACAAATGGCACAAATGTACTGTGCCGTGGGGGAGTCGTACCGGATTGAGACACTCGCCGGAAGTGTGACCCCTACTTTTTCTCTTCAAGTTATGTTCTATATTGGGGGCTCCCAGTAGGAAAATTATCCTGGGAGTGTGAACCCCAATTGTAAATCTTGAAAAAAAAAAGGGGGAGAAGTGTTAACAGCGCTAATGCTAGAATTGAAAAAAGTAATAATATTGTTATTACAGTGATTACTAAGGAAACTTCACTTAGAAGGTGAGGCTGCCTAGGCAAAATATTGATCAACACAAATCAACAAAAACCAAACAGTAAAAACAGAAAGCCGGCGCCTCCAATAATATTAAGTTAGTGAATTCTGACCAAATAGTGTCCAATCGGGGATAGAAAGCAATCCTGAGGGGAATCTTCAATGAAGTCTCACGAGGATGACAAACACACATAAACAACAAAAAAGACAAAGGAAAAAATCATAGTGTAACTCTAAAAAACCAAACACATAAGAAGAATAACAAAAAGATTATTACAATTTTAATAAAAGTGCAATTACTAAATGTAAAACAACAAACAAATGTCCGTTGGGCTAAAGACACAGATGAGCCAGTACTATCCAGTAGGAGTAAAATTGAAATCCTACTTACAGCAAGGCTGAGAATAATAGACCCATAGAGTAGCTGTACTTTCTAACCAGACCAGGAAACCTCTGCACGGGATGAAGCAGCTCCACGCTAACCGAACCACCACCGCTGCCTCACTCACAAGCCCGCACGGTCTCCGGGGGGTGCCACACAGATGATCCGGAGCTCCACGCTGCTGTGACAAACAGCACTACCGCACACACAGACCCGCTGGTCGCCCAGTGTGCTGATGACGTCACAATGTAGCGCTAGTGCACGGGGAGGTCCTGAAAGTCTGTACGGCATGATGGGAATAAAAACATACTGACATATATATACTCTCAGCACAAATTGAAACCAAAAAATGGGATAATAACATAATATCAAATTGAAAAAATCAATACAAGTTATTCTTAACAGTGAGTGAATGGACTAAAAATAAACAATGAACAAAAATAGAAATATATATAGAACACATAAGAAACAATAAACAAACATATTAAACAATGGAACAGAGACCTCATAGAACCTATCAGGGCTTGGAGGCCCATCTTAAAGGAACAATGTCCAAAAAGATCAATGACAATTTTAAATCAATAAAACCCCAATAGTGCTGGGCTGTGAGATGGAATAAAGACAATCGCCCAAACACTAAGATCGCCAATACCAACAGCAATCAGCAAAGTGGTATACTCAAGTGTAAAACACATGGTACTTATAATTACTAAGTCTTTTTGACCAGAAAGGCTGCAAGATCGAAATCAATGTTCAGACCGTTGGGAGATAACGTTTTCAACTCATATATCCAATATGACTCGCGTTTGCTAATTCCATTAATTTTATCTCCTCCTCTCCAATTGCCTGGATACATTTCAATAGCTTGGCATATGAGGCTTTTGGGGTTTTGTTAGTGGTGAACTAAAAATTGGTGAGTTGATATAAAAGTCATTCACTGTCTTGGTCTCACTGCACACCCTCCCTGAAGAAGATCCCTCTGTGTGGATCGAAACGTCGAATCGTGTGTCTTTTCAATATATTTTGATTATTTCCAACTGAGTGCTGTCTCTTCATTGCCATTCTTCCGGATGGTAACGTTATATATATATATGGTCACATATAACCCACACCTAGGAGCCCTACGCAAGATCGCCAGGAAACTACAACCATCCTCCAGGAAGATACAAGACTGCAACAGGTCTTCCCTGAAGCACCCTTATTATCATACAGACAACCCCATAATCTCAAGAATATTATGGTGAGGAGTAAAGTATTCAGCAGTACAACTGAATGCGGGACAAAACCATGCCAGGACCCAAGATGCAAAACCTCTACACAGCGGACACAATACAAATACCACACAAGAATCGGGAATACAAAATCAGAGGAGGGTTCACCTGTTCCTCCAGCAATGTCGTGTACCTCATCATGTGCATGAAATGCCCAGGGGGCTGCTACTACATAGGTGAGACAGGACAGGGGCTAAACAAGAGAATGAACCTGCATCGCCACAGCATCACACGCGGAACAAGAGACAGTCCTGTTGGCGAACATTTCTCTGACTCTGGCCATAAGATGAACGATCTGAGGGTTGCCATACTCAAAGGTAATCTTAAAACCCCGAAAGAGAGACGGTTGCATGAATACAAATTTATGCAACTGTTCGGGACACTTAGCAGTGGCCTAAACAGAGATCGAAATTTTATGAGTCATTACTGACACTAGCGAACTCTCTTCCCATGAGCGCTAAAGGCCATGTCTGTACATACTGTGCTATATGTATGCACACACAGCTGTCTCTCACACATACTAATACTCCTTATTTTTCCATCCATATACACCAATAGGGACCACATAGTATCCACACACACTTTTAGTTGTGCTACAAACTCTCACATTTCCACACCCACCCACACCATTTATATCCCTCTCACTCCACACACACCTTGTGTACAGCACTGTTTATACTGTGGGATCTCCATTCATTTTTATTCACACTGACACACATACACACTCTTTCTTCACTTGCTTTCAGTTACCCTTTGACACCTCTAGCCATAAAACACATCCACACCGGGGGAAGGACAAGCACAGATAACATTCCAAGAGACACTGTTTTTAAGTTATCCTTGCTTCATTCATTGTAACATCGCCGGAAGAAGAGATCAGTGTATCTCGAAAGCTTGCACAAATAAAAGCATTTCGTTAGCCACAGAACGGTATCATCTATTTATTTTTTGATTATATATATATATATATATATATATGTATATACAAAAAGAATGATTCCTGCGCTCCTACCATTTAGGCTAAGATAAAATAATATTCTCATGAAAAAGGGTATTTGGTTAAACCCTTTGGCCAAAGCATTTGTAGGCCTGCATGCCACGTCAAGGCAACCTGTTTAATGCAGGTACCTACACTATACTGTATATATATGTAATAATTGTCCCATGGACTAGTGAAAAAAGTGTTAAATCCCTGAAGGGGTTAAATAAAGCATGATCTTAAGTGAATAGTGCAATTAAAATCTGGCTAAAGCCAGTATCCTACTTACCTTTGCTATAAAGGTAATCAGGGTGCACAAATTCCCTGGTGTGAATATAATACAACTTACACATATACATCTCTCTGTCAGCCTTACACATTCACCCACCATTCAATCGAGGGTGATGTCCAGACTGACACTGGGGTGTAATATACCTGCACTAATTGGAAAATTGGTAGGGGCTCAGTAACTGCTATGTAAAGCAGATGAGCATTTAAACCTATCCCTATGACGTTTCAGAGATACTAAATTTAAAATGCCCTATGGGAGTATGCAGCAAGGAAAAGGATTGCCTAATATTAGTGAGAAACTGTACATAATACCGCGCTCCTCCCTATAGAAGTTTGATGCAGGTAAAAAGATAGGCCTTACATATAGAAAAACAAACAGAACGATTCCTGCGCTCCTACCATTTAGGCTAAGATAAAATAATATTCTCATGAAAAAGGGTATTTGGTTAAACCCTTTGGCCAAAGCATTTGTAAGCCTGCATGCCACGTCAAGGCAACCCATTTAATGCAGGTATATATATATATATATACAGTGTTCGACAAACCTGTACATTTGCTCGCCCCGGGCGAGTGGATTTAACATCGTTGCGAGCTCCTATTGGCGCAAGCAGCACACGTTTGGTACTAGGTGGCGAGTAGATTCTTTTGTGTGGCGAGTAGATTTTTTGGTGATTTGTCGACCAGTGTATATATATATATCTACTATATATTTGTGAAATCACTGTATGTCTGCGTCCCAAGGGTCAATAGCATTGGACATTGGGCCTGTCACTCCTGCTCAGGCCATGCCCGCCCCCGCACACCTCTCATTGGCCTACGTCCAACACCAATGCCACACTGTCCCACCCCTCACTGACTCTCATTGGCCTGCGTCCAATGCCCGCCCCCGCACACCTCTCATTGGCCTGCGTCCCACCCCTCACTGACTCTCATTGGCCTGCGTCCAATGCCCGCCACCGCACACCTCTCATTGGCCTGCGTCCAACACCAATGCCCTAATACTTCCACACTGTCCCACCCCTCACTGAGTTTTGGGAACGCTTTTGCTCTGGGGCCACGCTTCACAGCTATCAAAACCTTCACGTCTGCTACCACAGACTGCCGAATCAGGTACAGCAGTGTTTCCCAAACTGTGCGCCGCGGCGCCCTGGTGCGCCGCGGCTTGGCTAGAGGGGCGCCGCGATCAGGGCCGCCAGCAGCGGGAAACAAGGGCTGCTAGCTCATTTAAAAAAATAAAAAAAAACCTCCGAGGGGAAGCAGAGGAGCGGTCACGTGATCGCTCCCATCCAATGGGGCTGCAGCCTGCCCGGCATTGCAACTGCAGAGCCACCAGACAGCACCAAGGTGTGTGTGTGTGTGTGTGTGTGTGTGTGTGTGTGTGTGTGTGTGTGTGTGTGTGTGTGTGTGTGTGTGTGTGTGTGTGTGTGTGTGTGTGTGAAAAACGGGCTGCATGGTGTGAGTGAAAAACGGGCTGAAGGGTGTGTGTGTGTTGTGTGTGTGTGTGTGTGTGTGTGTGTGTGTGTGTGTGTGTGTGTGTGTGTGTGTGTGTGTGTGTGTGTGTGTGTGTGTGTGTGAAAAACGGGCTGCATGGTGTGAGTGAAAAACGGGCTGAAGGGTGTGTGTGTGTTGTGTGTGTGTGTGTGTGTGTGTGTGTGTGTGTGTGTGTGTGTGTGTGTGTGTGTGTGTGTGTGTGTGTGTGTGTGTGTGAAAAACGGGCTGCAGGGTGTGTGTGTATATATGTGTGGTGTGTGTGTATATATGTGTGGTGTGTGTGTGTGTGTGTGTGTATATATGTATATATGTGTGTGTATGTGTGGTGTGTGTGTGTGTATATATGTATATATATATATATATATATATATATATATATATATAATGTGTGGTGTATATATATATATATATATATATATATTTTTTTTTTATATATATATATATATATATATATATATATATATATATATATATATATATATATATATAATGTGTATGTGTGGTGTATATATATGTGTGGTGTGTGTGTGTGTATGTATGTATATATAGATATATATATATATATATGTGTGTGTGTGTGTATATATGTATGTGTGGTGTATATGGATGTGTGTGTGGTGTGTGCGTGTGAATATATTTATCAAAGTTGCACAATGTTAATAAATAATTTATTCTCACATGTCTTTTTTTTTTTCATTTTTAAATATTATATAATGTACACACACACACACACACACACACACACACACACACACACACACACACACACACACACACACACACACACACACACACACACACACACACACACACACACAGCTACCACGTGACAAACACACACAGTGATACCCGCATACCAAGCGCGCTTGCTGTCTCCTCTGCCAGGACAGCGAAAAGCTCCTGGTAGAGCGAGCGGCAGCAAGCAAGAGCGAGCAGCAGCACCTAAGCGCTTACTATGTCCCAGGCCAGAGGAACTATAGCAGCGCTGATTACAGATGCAGGGGCTTTGTGCATCTGTTCAGCCCGGCTCAGCGACGCTGAGAGAGGGAGGCCCGGCGCGCACGCTGGAGGAGCAGCACCGGGAGACTGAGAGAGAGAGTGAGGTCAGAGAGAGAGTGATGTCAGAGAGAGAGAGAGAGTGAGGTCAGAGAGAGAGTGATGTCAGTGAGAGAGAGTGAGGTCAGAGAGAGAGAGAGAGGTCAGAGAGAGAGAGTGAGGTCAGAGAGAGAGAGAGAGAGAGAGTGAGGTCAGAGAGAGAGAGTGCAACGCCACACGCCCTCAACCACGCAACACACGTACTCACACACACACACCAACCTCCTCTGCTGATACAACACACAAAACAACACTTCAACATAACCTTAACTACCACACACAACACAACCACCACTAAACAAACACACACACCCAACCCACTGTTCCAATGACCTACCCTTCACCATACACACTACACTGAATACAATGCACATTTACACGTCTCACCACCCACTCCCATTGCACATCAACATCCCACCACACACAAACATATACAACAACACAACACCTCCGCTACTAACACACCTAGCACAATAAATCACCTCTTCCTTTCAATAACATATTTTACACAAAACATTACTATTTACACATCTGTCTAATTTATTGCACACAAACACTCAACTAACCAACACTGACACACACACTCACACACCACACACTCACTATCACATCACACACTCACTCATCCACACACACACCCCACACAATCAACAATCACACACAATAATTACATACACACACTATTCTGCCACACACACAGCCAACATTAACACAAAACAAAAACACACACAACATTTCAACACCTACACAAACGCACACCAAACACAAATAAATACCCCTCAATACTGTCACACTTTATCAATTTACAAACTTTTCACAGACCACAACCGGATGCCTTCAACACCTCGACGCTTCAACGC
The DNA here is from genome assembly GCF_040206685.1 of Ascaphus truei. Taxonomy (NCBI): domain Eukaryota; kingdom Metazoa; phylum Chordata; class Amphibia; order Anura; family Ascaphidae; genus Ascaphus; species Ascaphus truei. Next base: position 18,336,620 of record NC_134498.1, read on the forward strand.
TGTGCCAAAACACACAATACAATCATTGGATCGGACTGCGCCTTGACACAACAACATCAGGAAGTATTGTAAACACAATCGCACTGAAACACTTCACTAACATCACACACAACACCTACCTCAACACACACATCAACAACTTTTAACAACACATCACAACTTACACACACAACACCTCTACAACACCTACAATAACGCACATCACAACAACAACACCAAACACACATCTTCACAACACAAAACATGCCACCCAAAAAACACCTTCGCAAAACAAAACATACACACCCTGACAATGAACGTGACACGCACACACACACACAAATTATATGTACTGCACCACACAATGCACACACCCATTTCACACACATTGAAATCCACGCACACAATGCTAACAAACAACTCACAACGGAATACACAATAGGTCAACAACAAATCCTCACAACCACAACATCAACACCAACACATTACACACAACAACATCACACACTAATTCCATTTAATACACACACAGCAGGTATATCAAACGCACAAATACACACACAGCATCCTAACACAACTACTCAACAACACACACACACACACACAACATCACCTGCTAATGAAACACTACAGCGCCAAACATGCCTTGCACAACAAAGAGACAGAGCCAGAATCAGAAGAGCAACACAACGAGAACAACAACAACAAAAACACAGAGACACACCCACTACATCAACAGACGCTCACACTACAGAACACCAACAACGTACTACAACATCCAGACCCTCAGAGACTACAGAACAGCATGAGGCACGCCTTGCAAAAGACCAACAACGTGCTACAACATCACGAGACACATAGACTACAGAACATCATGAAATACGTCTGCAGAAAATGCGACTACGAGCTACAACAAGAAGAGCCACCGAGACTCCACAACAACATGAAACACGCCTTGCTAAAGACAGAACAATACGGCGCACATCAAAACAACACCAAGACACACCAACACACACAGTACAACAAGCACTACAAGACACACATACTACATGTACGCATTCAACTAATTACACTTTGCTACGTGCCGCTTTCATATATAATCCACACATACTATACCAGCAACATCCAAAGGTCAACATTGGACACATGGACACTATATGTCGCTACTGTCAAGCAAAAAAATTCCAACATGAATCAGCTGGAATGTGCTGCAGCAATGGCAAAGTTCAGCTACCACCTCTACACTCACCCCCAAATCCACTTCTTTCATACATGTCAGGGACAACTTCAGAATCTAAACATTTCCTACAAAACATACGCAAATACAACTCCTGTTTCCAAATGACATCCTTTGGTGCTACATCCATAGTTGAACAAATTGGATTTAAAAGTACTTTTAAAGTACAAGGTCAAGTTTACCACAGGGCCGGCTCTCTTCTCCCATTACCAGACCAAGATCTACAATTCTTGCAAATTTACTTCATGGGCGATGAACAACAAGAAGCTGATCAACGATGCCATTGGATACCCAATACAAGACGTGACATTGTCATCTCCTTACAAAGGATGTTACATCAACACAACCATCTCATTAACACATTCAAAACATCACTTGAACGCATGCCAACTGATGACTATCAAGTCATTATCCGAGCCGACAAAACACCAGTGGGTCAACATGAACGTCGCTTTAATGCACCTCAAATCAACGAAGTCGCTATTGTTATAGCGGGGGAACAATTTAATACACGGGACATAATTCTTCAGCGGCGCGCTCATTCACTCACACGCATTTCTGAAACACATCGCTCATATGATGCTCTTCAATACCCTCTCATACTTTGGAACGGTGACGATGGCTATCACTTCAACATCATGCAAGTACACCCAACTTCAAAGGCAAACACTAACAAAACTGTATCCGCTATGGACTTCTACGCTTACAGATTAATGATATGAGATGCATCGCAAAACCACATTTTACATTGTCGACAACTATTTCATCAGTTTATTGTTGACATGTATGCTAAAATTGAAAGTGAGCGTCTTCTATACATACGCTTACATCAAAAAAAACTACGCGTTGATCAATACATACATCTCAGGGATGCTGTTGGCAACGATGGTAACGTTGAGAACATTGGAAAAATGTTCATTCTACCAGCAACATTCACGGGAAGTCCTCGACACATGCACGAATATGCTCAGGACGCTATGGCATATGTTCGCGCATATGGACGACCAGACTTTTTTATTACATTTACATGTAATCCAGCTTGGCCAGAAATAAAACAAGAACTTCAGGATGGACAGGCTCACAGTGATCGACACGACTTAATCGCAAGAGTATTTCGCCAAAAACTCATCACATTAATTCACATCATCACTAAGACTTATATATTTGGACAAACACGATGCTGGATGTACTCAATAGAATGGCAGAAAAGAGGTCTTCCACATGCTCATATTCTTATATGGCTCAAAGAAAAACTACATTCCATTGACATCGATAACGTTATCTCTGCTGAGTTGCCTAATCCTCAAGAAGACCCTATACTATTTGCAATAGTCACTAAAAATATGATTCATGGACCATGTGGAAACATCAATATTCATGCACCATGTATGAAAGACGGTAAATGCACCAAACAATTCCCTAAAACATTCATTACAGACACACATAGTGGAGATGATGGATATCCTCAATATCGAAGACGCGCTCCCACAGACGGCGGATACACAGCAACAATTACTATTCGCAACAACAAACACATCCAAGTCGACAACAAATGGGTTGTTCCATATTGTCCACTTCTAACAAAAATTTATAACGCACACATTAATGTGGAATACTGTAATTCTGTTAAATCAATTAAATACATTTGCAAGTATGTCAACAAAGGAAGCGACATGGCCATTTTTGGAATCACAAATGAACACATCCATGACGAAGTTACACTCTACCAGCTAGGAAGATATATAAGTAGTAATGAAGCCGTTTGGAGGATTTTCGCTTTTCCCATTCACGAACGACACCCAACCGTTGTTCACCTGACTATTCATTTAGAAAATGGACAGAGAGTATATTTCACACCTGCCAACGCAGAGGCACTTGCTGCTCAACCACCAAACACTACTTTAACTGCCTTCTTTCAATTATGTCAACACGACTCTTTTGCACGCACATTGCTTTATCCACAAACTCCACGATATTACACTTGGAATGCATCCACAAAACAGTTCAAGAAAAGAAAGCAGGGCACACCTGTTCCCGGAACTGATGCCCTTGCAAGTGAAGCCTTAGGGCGTGTCTACACAGTTCACCCAAACAACGCTGAATGCTTCTTTCTCAGAATTCTACTTCATACCGTTCCAGGCCCAACATCTTTTGACGCTATAAAAACTGTCAACGGTCAAGTGTGTGAGACTTATCGAGAAGCTTGCCAAAAACTTGGATTACTAGAGGATGATCAACACTGGAATACTACATTAGCCGAAGCTGCATTACAGTCATTGCCAACCAAAATTCGAAATCTTTTTGCCATTATCCTTACCACGTGCAACCCATCAAACCCCAACACTCTATGGAACACATATCGAGAAAGCATGAGTGAAGATATACTTCACAAAGCACAGAGACACAACCCATCACTCAATGTTACCTTTTCACCTGACATTTTCAACGAGGTACTCATATTGTTAGAAGATACATGTCTCTCTATCAATAACAAAACACTACTTCAATTAGGTCTAGAAGCTCCCCAACGTCATCATCACGATGTACTCAATACAGACCTTATGCGAGAGAAACAATACAATATTTCCATACTACAAGAATATGTTGCCACAAGAAAACCAATGTTAATTCCACAACAACTTAACACCTATGACAACATCATGCAGCACATAAACAACGAACAAGGTGCAATCCTGTTTCTTGATGCTCCAGGTGGAACAGGCAAAACATTTCTCATAAATTTACTCCTTGCAGAAATAAGAATGCACAATCATGTTGCACTTGCACTTGCATCATCTGGCATTGGAGCCACTCTTATGGATGGAGGAAGAACTGTGCACTCAGCTCTTAAATTACCACTAAACATTGCTCATGAAGAAAACCCAACATGTAATATTACCAAGACATCTGGCCAAGCCCGTGTTCTTCAAATTTGCAAACTTATTGTTTGGGATGAGTGTACCATGGCGCATAAAAAAGCACTTGAAGCCCTTAATAGAACCTTGCAAGACTTGCGTAACAATAAACAAATAATGGGTGGTGCTGTCATTCTTTTAGCTGGTGATTTCAGACAAACACTTCCAGTCATACCATGATCCACACCAGCAGACGAACTTCATGCATGCCTTAAATCCTCTATTTTATGGCGACATGTCAAACATTTTCCATTAACAACCAATATGCGAGTCCAACTTCTCGGCCACTCAAATGAACAACTTTTTGCACACACACTTCTTCAAATAGGTGAAGGCACTTTACCTACTGACTTAACATCAGGTGAAATTGCTTTTCCCACACATTTTTGTCACATGATGACATCACTTGAAGATCTCATACATCACGTCTATCCAAATCTCTTACACAATTACACAAACCACCAGTGGCTCTGTGAAAGAGCCATCCTTGCTGCCAAAAATACTTCTGTCAATGACATCAATCATCAAATTCAAGACATTATTCCAAACACAATTACTCAATACAACTCAATCGATACAGTTGTGGATTGCGATGAAGCCGTTAACTATCCACCTGAATTCCTACACTCCCTCGAACCATCAGGGATGCCACCACATCATCTTCGCCTCAAAGTTGGAGCACCCATCATGCTACTTCGCAACCTACACACACCTAACCTTTGTAATGGAACCAGACTGTGCATAAAAACATTGATGCCCAACCTAATTGAAGCTACTATCTTAACTGGCAACGCCAAAGGCCAAGATGTCTTCATCCCCCGCATTCCACTCATTCCTACAGACATGCCTTTTACTTTCAAACGGCTACAGTTCCCCATCAAACTAGCTTTTGCTATCACCATTAACAAAGCACAAGGACAATCTATAAAGTGCACTGGTATCAACTTAGAATCACCATGTTTCTCCCACGGCCAGTTATATGTTGCGTGCTCTAGAGTTGGATCCCCCCAACAATTGTACATCTTTGCTCCAACTGGAACTACCAAAAATGTCGTTTACAAACAAGCATTACAATGAACATTGACTTTCCTCAATTTCCATGAACTCTACATATTGCCATAAGAAATTACAAAAAAATGAAAGACACTCAATACACTACTGTCATCTTTTATTACTACATTATTTTACAACACACACTTTAATATTACATCAAATACACTCCTCTCAACAATGGACATTCACATCTTTCAAGAAGCATTTCCAACAAAAACATTTTCAAAAATAACTACTGTAACAACTAACATACACTTCAAACATTTGCCCTCATATACATGTGCTTTCTACTACTGTTGATTTACAAACACAATTCTAACTAATATTACATAACATTGGCATCACATTACAACTTTCACATACAACATTTACACATACTTATTCACACTTCACATCCCGGGCAACGCCGGGTTTCTCAGCTAGTATATATATATATATATATATATATATATTTTTTTCAATCAAACAGCAATGATTTTTCATTTAATTGGTTAATATCTATTATCAGAGCCATATGTCAAACCAGATTTTTGGAGAAACCAGTTAATTAGGTGGATATTTTCTTGTATTCACAAAACATGGTTTATTTTCAGGCCGTTTGTGGCCAGTGGTGTTTAATGAATAAAAAGTAGGGAACAGTTGGAGAACAATTATTATTATATTCACAGTCTACAAAGGCTTCCTACATTCCTATGACTAGAAAACTGTTTTATCTGTGTGACTGGACTCCTCTGTGTAAATACCATCTACAAATCCTATGCCCCACATGAATCACAGCATTTAGCAAAATGTTACATCAAGCACGCAAACCTAATCCCAATTTCAGATTTGTTTTCAAAATTGAACAATTTATATTTGGTTATTTAAATCTATCATACTTGGTACCAAAATACTTTGCAGTAAATACATCTTTCAGGACATACTTGAAAACGAGAGGTAACTCTCAATGTATTACTTCCTGGTAAAACATTTTATAAATAAAATAAATAAATATAAAATCACAGTGAAATTCAAGATATGCTAGCAATTTTATTCAAGCTCAACATTTTCAATGAGGTTTCCATGCCCATTGATAAAAATTAAATGTTTCCAGTCCATCTACTCTTGGTAATGCTTGTAATTTGCATGCTTAACCTTCTGACAAAGTAGATTTAGCTTTTGCGACCAATACAACACTCATATTCCAGGTCACTAAATTCAGCTGCTGGCATAGACCAAGTGTGGTGCTCTCATGCTTGAGGTTGAATGGGTTATTTCTTTATTGTCTTGCTGTGTAATCCTGATGTTCACTCATTTTATAACAAGGCATCGCATGTATTATTCAGCTGAAAACCGAGAATAATGTGAGAGTGAAATGTAACTATGATGCATTCAGTGGCTTAACAGGGACACCGATTTTTTTATTTTTTTTGTCTAGTGACCAACTGAATTATCATATTCAATGTTCACTTTTCTTGAAGGCAAACAAAATAAAATATTCAGAAATGTCACTAAATATTATACTGCACAGTCAAAGTGAAGCTCTCAAGCATCATGTACTGCCAGTGCCGACCTAGGATCTGCAGTGTGATACTAAAGGTCTCAGTGAGACAAGACTACTTAAAGATTCAGAAACCTCTTGGGTTAATGTGTCATGGCCCCTACAAGTGTTTATTTTACCCCTGTGTCTAATATCTGCATGGGCACATGAGAAAGAAAGTGTAACTATAGTCAGAAAGTCAGGTTTAGTGAATGTACTGCTGCGGCACAGTTTATTCGAGCATTTGCCCGTTCTGTGCCGCAGCAGTAGCCTGGCGCGCGCCCGAGTGTGACGGGCGCGCGCCGAAGCAGCGGAAGAGCGCCCTCCGATCGGGGCGCTCTCCCTCCCGCTGCCGGGTCCGCCGGGTCCCCCGGAACCCCCTGCCGCTGTCCCGCGATCGCGGGACACCAGGGCTCCCTCGGGGAGCCCCTGGACGTGCGTGCAGGGGGCGCACGCTCCCGAAGACGCGTGACCGCGCGTCTATGACGCGCGGCACGCCGAGGGGCGGCCACTAGCAAGCCGGGAAATCTCCCGGCTTGCGGATCTGGCCGCAGTGCAATTAAATGTGTCGCCAGTGTACATGGGATGTCATGGGAAGTTTGTAGAGTAAGTAATACATTTGAAAATATTCCCGTTGAATTTGTTACAAAAAATATTTTCCATTCTACTATCTTCAGGATGTGTCTATAACTTGCATTACGTTCTGCAGGGAGAATGCTAAATCAAGACCTGAAAATACTAATCTCCCAGGCGTTTATTTTCTTTTACTTCCGATGGTTATGTTAAAGGAGCAATTCATGCCCTTTTTTTATTTATTATTATTTTTTTTTAATATGTGATTGAAGCAGGGGGTCTCTGAGGCTGATCCCCATTCATTTCAGCTTGGAGGATCCCCTGCTTCCCGAGTTACATATCTCCAAAGAGGGATCTGGTATCTCGACAAAGTTTAAATCTCCTGCATCATGCGGGCCAATAGGATGCTGTATCTGAAGATGTCACGGCTTCCTATTGGCCCACAGGGCGCGGGAGCATTGAAACTCCGCCATTAAGTGAACCCTGCTAGCCAAACAGAGCGGCTGCCGGTACCCCCTATAGAAGGTAAGTTTCTCCAGAAACAGGGGGTCCACATAGCTGGAATGAATGGGGTTCAGCTCCAGAGACCCCCTGTTTCAATCCTATGTTAAAAATAAACAAATTGAGCAAAACAAAAAGGCATGCTTTGATTGCAGCTTTAATATACAGATGTTGCAAGACTTACTGTTTGTGTTGCCATGGCGATTGACACAAGGATGGATTAATGCTTTAGGGTCTCGGATCTGCGATCGCGGCAGATAATGTCCCCAGCGCCACGGCCATTTGCTTTTTCGCCCGCGGCGTTGGGGATATTGAGGCTTACTACATCTCTACATAAATCCATTAATAAACATGTAGGAGACATCATTGTTCCTACTAAAAATACAGTACATCGCATTATAATGCGCGGATTATTAAAAAAACGCCATTGGATACAATCCGTTGACGGATTTATAATGTAGAATCCAATCCGCGGATTCAGCAATGCGTCAACGGATTGGATTGTAAAAATCCGTCCACTGGTTGCGGAATTCACGGATTGTATTGGTAATAATAAAAAATCCGCAAAACGAGAATCGCCCTTTTTGAGATAAAACCGCAGACCTAATGAACCGGCTGATCTGCTGCGGATCATAATCCGTCCCCAAAATTCGCCATCTCTACCAGACACCATTTTTTTTTCAGAATAAGTTACACTTCAGTTAGGTGTCGATGTTAAGTGCGTGTCAGCGACTTCATCACGCTCATTAACACGCGTAATAGATTTTTCTTAATGTGCCATATTACACACCATATAATCTGTCATTTTGTATAATTTAAGAAAATATAAAATCCAACAAGTTTCCTTTTTATGTAGCTAATATTTTATGTGAGAAAGGGATGGTGGGTCCCAAAGTAGCATCACACAGACTGTGACACGCCACCACTATCTCATGTAATTACAGTTACTAAACAATGATGCACCCAGACACAAGTTATGTTTCTGAAAGTAAACAACCAAAGGTATTCTCCGATGGGTCCCTTTAAACTGTTGTGCAAAGGCGGACTATAAGGATTGTCCCTTTCTATGACAGATAAAATAAACATTATTTCCTTTGCTCCAGAATTCTGTGCACTTTAACTCGCCCCATAAGGCAGAGTTTTATTCTTACAAGTATGGGATATCATGAAGGAGAGAGGGCCCTACCATTGTGAATCAAAGGTAACCTTATTTTTGTGTGAAATATTATATATGTTTCATACATAAACCTTGGCCTCTTACAAGCACACATACCAGAACGCCCTCCTACTGTCTCTGTATGTTCTTCCTACCAATCAATTCGATTGTAAGCTCTTCGGAGCAGGGACTCCTTATACTAAATGTTACTTTTATGTCTGAAGCACTTCTCCCCTTTATGTATTATTTGTTATTTATATGATTGTCACGTGAATTACTGCTGTGAAGCGCTATGTAAATTAATGGCGCTATACAAATGAAGCCATATGTGTAAGTACATGCAAACCGCTAAATGGTGCTGGAGGGGGGTACTTATCTGCCAGGGCACTGTGTCCAGGGAAGTCCAGACATCCCAAAGGAGATCAGCAAAGAAAATGGAAGCAGGCACACGGTCTTCTGAAGATGCAATTTAATGTGCCACCAAAGGGTCCAACGTTTTGGCAAAAATTGCCTTTATCAAGGAGAGGGCGACAGGATACACATAAAACACCACTATATATACACTGATAGGTACTCACCCCTCCACGATTACTGCTGCCATGCTCCTGGATGTCGCATGACGTCATCAAGCCACGTCGCGCTGGCGTCCTGACTTCACGATGTGGGCGTCGACATCCAGGAGAATGGCAGCAGTAATCGTGGAGGGGTGAGTACCTATCAGTGTATTTATAGTGGTGATTTATGTGTATCCTGTAGCCCTCTCCTTGATAAAGGCAATTTTTGCCGAAACGTTGGACCCTTTGGTGGCACATTAAATTGCATCTTCAGAAGACCGTGTGCCTGCTTCCATTTTCTTTGCTATATAAATAAAGACATGCAGCTCAACTCCGTTATAGCGCGGTCCTCATGGGCCACCCGATCCGACCGTGTTATAACTGGGGTCGCGCTCATTTAAAAAAAAATGGCCGCCGCGCGGCCCGACAGGGAGGAGGGAGGAGGAGGGAGGAAGAGGTGGAGTGAGAAGCAGGCAGCCGGCCACCGACTCTCCTCTAGGACCTGCGGCGGCTGCGGCGGACCGCTAAGACTCGGGTAGCACAACTTTGTCAATGCAGGGTTCCGCTAGGACCAACCGCAAAAGGTGAGCGACAAATGAAATCCCCCGGGGGGCGGTAGGGCACCGCTAGGACATGCATGTGCAGCTGCTGGACTCCGGTCCAAGTCACTAGAGATTTGCAGGAGGAGGGAGGACGCTGCTCGGCGGCGCACCGCTAAGACCTGCACATGTGTCCTCTGGGCAGGCAAGCAGACAGCTAGGTCTACTTTGTGACTTCTTCAGTGCAGGCTGACCGCTAAGATGCCGGTGTTCCCCCCCAAGGTGGAGGCAGCAGACCGCTAGGTTTGCTCAAGCAGCGCCTCCCCGCAGGTGACAGATAATAATAAAGTTTCCTGGCTGCCTGTGATCAGCAGCACAGGGGACCAGCTGGGGGGGAGGAGGGATGGGGGGAGGAGGGGTGGGAGGGGGGGGGAGCTCCTCCTGACTCTGCTTACGGTGTCCGGTGCCGCTTGTTCCCAGGGTAGGGGGTGTGTGCAGATCTGTCCCGAGTCCCACGGCCACTTCCTGGGCTGTTTATCAGAGTTTATCAATGGAGGGAGGGAGGAGCGAGGGAAGTGCAGAGTCTGTTTGTGTGTGTGTGTGTGGGGGGGGGGGGGGGAGGAATCTGTTTGTGGTGGGGGGGCAGTGCTGTTTGTGTGTGTGTGGGGAGGGAAGTTCTGAGTCTGCATGTGTGGGGGGGGGGAGCGATGGAAGTGCAGAATCTGTGGGGGGAGAGAGAAGTGCACAGTCTGTGTGTGTATGTGGGGAGGGAAGTGCAGTCTGTGTGTGGGGGGGGGGGAGGAAAGTGCAGAGTCTGTGTGTGGGGGGGAGCGAGGGAAGTGCAGAGTCTGTGGGGGGAGGGAAGTACACAATGTGTGTGTGGGGGGGAGGAAAGTGCAGTGTGTGTGGGGGGTAGCAAGAGAAGTGCAGAGTCTGTTTGGGGGGGGTGAAAGAAGTGCAGAGTCTGTGTGTGTGGAGGGGGGAGAGAAGTGCAGAGTCTGTGTGTGTGGGGGGGAGAGAAGTGCAGAGTCTGTGTGTGGGGGGGGGAGAAGTGCAGTGTGCTGTGAGTGTGTGCAGTGTGCTGTGAGTGTGTGCAGTGTGCAGTGTGCAGTGTGCAGTGTGCAGTGTGCAAAAAAAATGTACAAAAAAAGTAATTTTTTTTTTTTTAAATTCGAGGTCCATGCTCAAACCGCCTTATAGCGGATCGCGCTATACTGGAGTTGAGCTGTACATATATTTGTAAGAATAAATATATGTCAGAGGATCTTTTGAAATATGTTTTCAAACATTATGTAAATTAAAATGTATATGCAACATGAGTTCAGGGATTTATTTTTCACATGACCCCTCAGAAATAATTGTATGTATGTATGTATGTATGCATGTATGTATGTACTGTGTATATATATATATACTGTATGTGGAAATATATCTGTATTAGCCGGTGTGGTGCTTTACCTGTTAAGCTCACAGGAGGCCTGAACCTTCACCAGTTGAGAGCCTGGGGTGTATCCTGGAACGATAATCACATTTATAGCGACTCCACCTGTGCAGGATTCTAGTGTGTAGAATGACCCCTGACACAGGACCCACATATAGTAACCACATACACCAGGTTAGGGTTAAACAGTTTACTACATGCAGATAAGAACATAACAATATAACAACCACAACAATCTTAGTGTCACACTGTAACACAGGGCCTCATATGCTGTAACCCCACACCATATATCCAGAGTCCCAAGTGTCCTAAAAAGTCCCTATCACACCCAAGTGTGAGACAGCGCTGCCCACTAAGTTGAGATGAGGTTGGTGCACTTGGTGTATGATGGAGGTAGTACCTGCAGAGTGTGTCCACACTCGGACGTTGGCTTAACAAAGATCCATCTGTGTCCAGCACTGAATCCTCAGTGATGACGTCCGCCTCCACGTGAGGTTGTGTCCCGCTGATTGATCCCATCATAAAGATAATTTCTTATCTTTTTGGGTAGGTCTCGTCCCAGACCACACTTGTCAGGGAATCGCAGCACTACAGCTGTGTCCCTGAACTTAAAAAGCTACTAATGGGCAGGGTCCCTACCTAGTATACTCACACCTACCTGCCAATGGGGGGGGCAGGTTAGCCAGAACACCTGTCCTAGGACCAGTAAGTCAAGGGGCCCAGGGCTTCCTCCCAACAACCCTAACCTGTAGTGCCAGAATCGCATAGGGGTCCTGATGGAGAGTCTCTGCAGAGGTGCCTATAAGAAGGTGTCTGCAGAGGTGCCTGTCAGAGGAAGCATGCTGGAGGCCGGTGGAAGGTAGGCCCTTCTCACAGGCACCATTGCAGGTCCACTCAATCCAATAAGGATGCAGGAAGGCACACTCAACCCCCTCTGTTTCTGCCCTCCCTGCCCACCAATCCCCTACCTATACTCCCAGACCCATACTTCCTTCTCCTCCATCCTGAGCCAGGTCCATAAATGGTAAAAAGTTTGGTTCGCCTAACTTTAAGATAAATGCGTAAGCATGCAATACTGCCTTTTGCCACTTGCTTTGCTTCAGAGAACTTTATATATGTAAATAATTTGTATATACTTTGTATACCTAAATTAACATATCTCCCAGCTGTTTCAGGTATGTTCCTTTTTCATAATCAAAGGAAGAAAGGTGTGACTTGAGATGGGGAAAGTTATCCCAGCAAATATTAACACTTTTTTATTTTTCTTGGCAAAGCCATGAAAGATTATGCAAACATTGTCTTATAAAAAGTTTGTGCAAAAGCGTGCAATATCCCATTTTGCCACCAGAGTTGAAAGAGAGAGAGCGATTTCTTTACCAGAAAGCACCTTTTTGTGCACTGGTGTCTCTCTGTGCATACAGGTCTGGTTGCACGTGGTATATATTTAGATATTGGACTCTAGCAAAGAAGAGTCTGTTCTTTCACTCTCTCTCTCTCGCTCTCTCTCTCTCTCTCTCCTATCCCCCTCTGTCTCTCCCCCATTACCCCCCTCACCCTCTATCCCTCCTCCCTCTGTCCTTCTCTTTCTCTGCCTCTTTTACATCCCTCTCTTCCCAATTTCCTCTCCCCCAATATCCTCCCCCTCCCCACTCTCCTCCTCTACCCCTTCCTCTTCCCTCCCTCCTTACCCTATGTATGAAGAGCTTACTATATGTTTATTTCATTTGTCCATCTTATTATTTTTTCTTTTCATGTTTGGTTTTCACAAGTACTTCCCAATGCTGCTGTATTTCTTTAACAGTTCATTAGAGGTAAACTATAAATTAGGTGGCACAGCTGTACTTGAGGTTATAGTGGAAGGGATTTCTTGTGTTCCAAATGCTTTGCTTGCATTTTATTGCCAATTCTGCATCCACTTGTACTGTATAATACAAGGTGACCTATATAATGTAAATAATGGGCAAGGGAAATATATTCCTTTGGAACAAATGCCTGTGTGAAATGCAGATCAATTCTGACATTTGCATCTTGAACTTAGGCTCCAAATGAGAATTTAAACATCTATACAGTATGAGAAATGTTTCTAAACTCTAATAACAAGAAGACAAACTGCTCATATTGTCAATCTTACCTGTTCTACCTAATTACCAGTAATATGTCTCTTTGTGTAACGCAGACGTGATTCTTTATTGAGTCTTGTTTTTTTTTGTTTTGTTTTTTTTTATTGCCCTTTTAGCACTGCAGCCTGAACGTCTAATCTTCAGAGAGAATAATCGGCTGGTTGACATTCGAAAAACTTTCTACCAGATGGCAGCAAAAAAAGAAGCTGCATCAAGATACTGACATAACTTCATTAGCTAGGTAATTCTGGCTGAATTCCAGGCTACATTTATATAATGTGTGCCTGTTCTATTTAAAATGTTTTACTTTTAATGTTGTTATGTTGATCCATGACAACATTTGAACTATCATGTATTCTGGCAGCTCTGCATGGTCAATTTTAGATGTTTTTTTATGCCTTGGCAGCTACTATATACAGTACACTTTCTTTCATTTGACATGCTACCATTTTTACTCAGATCTAGAAACACACTTATCGCCCAGTAGAGATTTGAGAATGTCTTCAAATTTGCATTGCAATTGTTTGGATTATTTTATTACATTTTCCGTTTTCACACCGTTTGGGAAAATACTATTCGGTTAAATATTTTTGACAGATTCTCACAAAACTTTGCGAATATATTTAATTTTTTTTTAAGTCTACTAATACATATCATTTTCTTCTTTATTTTTTCATTCTGTATTATATTTATATTATATTGCTTTGCATTATTTGTATTTTATCTATTATTTTATATATTTTTATATGGAGAGGAGAAGAGGGAAAAAGGGAGGGGACAGGGTGCTTGGGGCTCTCCTGTGTGTCCCAGTTTAGAATCAAACAGAACTACGATCAAACCACTTCCACCACTCCCACTAAGTCAGAAGCATTAGGGGAAAGAAGTGGGGCATGGAATTTCCCTTTCTTCCCTCTAATTCCACTCAGTCAGCTGCAACTTCAGCTTTTTAGGGATGTTAACCCAGCAGGAATAGGATCATTGACAGAGGTTTTCCCTCAACCTTATCGTTGATCAAGCCAGTGTGTATGGATGGCACTTGCAGCCAGAGGAGCAGTTGGCAAGGAGTGAGACAGCACCTGTGTACATATTGCTTGAAGAGCCCAAGACCACTGGTGATGGCATTTCTGCCTCTGCTGTTATACAAGGCCATTCTAATAGGAAGAGGAGTAGAAGTCATGGGTCAGGTAAAGCTAGTAATGATGATGGTTGGAGACAGGAAGGAAAAGATGCAGGAGGGGAAACTAGCAGCACCTCAAGTGGCACCCCCATAAGAGGAGGGTCACAATGTCTACATCATCTTGAGTGTGGTCATTTTTTAGTTTGCTACCCAAGTGAACTGTGCAGTGTTCTGCACTGGAACATTGTAATATAATATACACAAAACAAATGTTCCCGGCACTCAAAGTGATACAGCATAAGCAAATGGATCAGCCAACAGGATTTAATGGTATACATAAAATGCGCATTATGTATACCATTAAATCCTGTTGGCTGATCCGCTTGCTTATGCTGTATCACTTTGAGTGCCGGGAACATTTGTTTTGTGTGTATATTTTCTGGGAGGAATTAGGGTCCTCCCTGTTCCCTTGAGCACCACCTTATTAGATTCGCTTTCCCATCATGAGTGCTGTCTAGTAGTGTTTGTTTAATTGTAATATAATATGTACAGATCAAGGGCCGCCAACAAGCGAGACAGCCGCCCCCTTCCGTGCCCCCCCATAACCGCCCATGTCCCGCGCCCCCCACTAGCCGCCACCTCCCGCGGCCCCACCCAGCTGCCCACCTCCTGCGCAGCCACCCACCTCCCGTGCCACCCCCCATTCGACAACCTCCCAAACTCCCCCTAGCCGCCCGTGCCTTGAGCTTACCTCCTGTCCCGGGCAGGAGCCGCGGGGATATCAGGGGCAGGAGGGGAAGCATCTGGCGAGGCAGGAAGCAGCACCCTCTGGTCAAGGTCAGTCACTCCAGAGAAGGCTGATCAGTGATTCATAAAAAACTTTAATGTGACAAAGTGCAAACGGATCCTCTTGACGCGTTTCGGCCCGTCAGGCCTTTGACAAAGGCCTGACGGGCCGAAACGCGTCAAGAGGATCCGTTTGCACTTTGTCTCATTAAAGTTTTTTATGAATCACTGATCAGCCTTCTCTGACGTTCTTGCTCCATGGCTGTGCGGCATCTACACCTCCACTGGGAGGATTTCCAGTACTCCAGTGCCTGCTGCCTGCACGCCGGGCTGCGTCTGGTGCACCTGCGTCCCCCTGCTACACCCGGATACACCGGCACTGCCGTCGGTCAGGTGACCACCCACCGCGATCGAGCGGATGTAGGGTTGGCGGCAGAAGAAAGTGCTGGCGGGCTGAGAGGATCAAGTCGTCAAGACACATTGCTAGCAGAGGGACATGCAGCATTTCCATACCGGAGGATAGACCAGCCACTTCTCTACATCCCCCAGCTGTAAGTTATCTACTTCTATGTTTTCTCTAACTTTATTGTGCTTATGGTTAGCCAGTTGCAGAGATTTACATTTGTGAAGATTACACTGGGGGACTGTGGCGTTCGTTACCAACATTAACTGTTATTCAAGCACCAGTTCACAGCTGCAGCCATGCTTTCTGAGCGCCTGGTGGGTTAACTTGCTGTTTACCCGTTTCACATCAAGGTCAGTCACTCAGTCACCCACCCAGTCCCTCAGTCACCCACCCATCCGGTCACCCACTAAAAAATATTTTTTTGTGGTAGGTGTGCTATGGGTTCGGGGGGCATGGTTGGAGAAGGGCAGGGGAGGGGTGCAACTCCTTTCATTTGTCCTGGGCCCCATGATTTCTTTTCGTGGCCCTGTACAGGTCATAACAGACATTATTGCTCCTGCTGGTGTGCTGTAGCGAGGAGACACAATGCCCCAGTGGGAGCAGACACCATTATGTTCCATTAGCTGCATGTAAAAAAGTAGCTGTGCTAACTTGCTAATTGCGCCTGCTACCTCCGTACCACTGTACCAAGGTTTTAACAGTTATAGCTGGTCGCTATAGGTTTTTGCACTTTACTAACCCTTTGGGTGTTCAATGACGTGGCTAATACATCATGGGGTCTGGCACTTCAGGGGCCCCATGATGTAGTAACTATGTTATATACCAATTGCTTAGTTTTGTAGGAGAGATGGTGTTATGCCCTCCTGGGGTGCACAGAATGGGCTCAATCTGGAAGAGGAATTAAAGAGGAGGACTTCTCCATTCTATCATCAGTTACTGATGACGTAGTCATCCACTGCTTTGTGCTGCTCATACAGCGTGAACAGGGTTGAGTTCCAACGATTGGGTACCTCTGTTTGAGTTTGTGGCATGGCAGTTTGTCACACCCTTCCAGGAGATAGAAGGCATTACGAGCTGTGTAGGAGCGGCTATGAACACCAATGTTTCTACTGTACTGTAGATGCTACTAATTTTCCCTGCACTTCCTCACACTGCTCTAAAAACTGTTAACTACCAAGTTTATTACATTCGCAAAGTAGAGAATGTGAATCAGGTTGTCCTAATGCTGCCACCATTAGGATCCATTATTTCCCTGCATACATTGGGTCGCATGCCTCTGATAAGTGCGGCTGATGGCAGTGGTCCCTGTCCTTGAAATTACTGACTCATCATTTCTAACATCGCCAACATTCCAACTCAACAAGCCAAATGTTGCCACGTGCCCTATTTATAGTATCTGCAGTAAAATACATTAGGATGAAATTAAAGATATTCTGACACATTTGCAATGCACATTTACTTTTTAATGCTTTCCAAAGCTTGGCAATTTTGTTGCAAAGTATTCAATTTTCTCAAAAATGTTGGCACAAAAAGGTACATTTTGTCTGATTTGCATACTGGTATGAAAAATTCACACGTCCCTACCACACAGGAATGTTCAGGGGTCAATTTTGTTCAGTTCAACAGTTCTGCCTAAAACTTATTAATATACTTTTACCTTATATAGTTATGCATT